>NC_056747.1:423314643-423394643 GCF_019279795.1 Protopterus annectens | reverse complement strand
ATTCAGTGTTAATTAGATTGCTGCCTATGTGGTAGTTCATGGGTACAGAGTTTTTACCAAAGGGGATGACACTGCACTTTTTGGCATTGAGCTTGAGGCTATGGCTCTGACACCAGGCATCTGTCTCAGCGAGGCCCTTCTGTAGGATGTCCACATCATTTGGGGACTTGACTATCATTCCTAGTTTGCAGTCATCTGCGAACGTCATTAGCCAGAGGCCTTCTGTGTTAGCCTGTACTTCAGAGAAGTAGATACCAAACAGGAGAAGTCCCAGGACGGAACCCTGTGGTACTCCACTTGTCACTGTTTTGAGGTCAGATTTGGAGTCTGCAACTTTTAGAGTGCGAGTTCTGTCAGTGAGCCAGTTGGCAACCCATCTTGTGACATAGGGATTTATACCTAGTTTAGTGAGTTTAGCTATAATTCCAGAATGGGGGATGGTCTGAAAGCCTTGGCGAGGTCAAGATAGGCTGTGTGAACCACCTTACCCTCATCTACGGTTTTGGTGACTGCCTCAAAGAAGTTGATCGGGTTCAGGAGGCATGATCTGCCCTTCACAAACCCGAACTGAGTGGGATCCAGAGTTTAGAGGTTACCAATGTCTTTGCTTATGAGTTCCATGATGATACGTTCCATGGCCTTGCAGACCAGGCTTGTCAGGCTAATAGGTCAATAGTTCCCAGGATCAGTGATGGCTCCCCCTTTGTGGAGTGGGATAACTGTTGCTGTGCACCATTCAGTGAGCACAAAGCCTGATGCAAGGCTATTATTGAACATGGTGCTTAAGTGGGGAGCCAGTTCATTCTGAAGTTTGTGTAAAATGCAGCCTGGGATGTTGTCCAGTCCCATGGATGCAGTGTTTTTGGCTTTAGAGAGTGCAGATTTTACCTGTGTAGTTGTGATTACAGGGACTCTGCATTCTTCCTGTATAGATATGGGCCCTTTAGGAGGTGAGGGGGGGGGGGGTAAAGTTAGCACTGAACCTATCTGCCAGGATGTTGGCAATATCAGTTGGTTCTGTAATTTTCATGCCTTTGTGCTGTAACTCAGAGCAGATCTGGGTGTTGCCATCGAGATTCTTGACATAGCTATAGAATGCTTTGTGGTTGTCCTTAGAATTAGTGGCAATTTTGGTTTCATAGCTAGCTTTGGAGGATCTTATAAGGAATCAAAGCTTCTTACTGAGGCTGACCAGGGAGCTCCTCCACTCATGAGATTTTACTCTCTTTTGCAACAGTTTCTTCCTTCTGTGGTACAGTTTGTTTATGGCAGGGGACCACCAGACTGACTTCCTTTTTTTGGAGGATAGCATCTTGGTTCTGTTTGGGATAGCATGATCTATGCACTCGTGTAAGTGCTTATAGAGTACGTTTGTGTAGGATTCAGCAGTTGTAACTGTATTGTCCATTTGCATGGGTGTCATGAAGTTCACCACTTCTGTGTTAAGAAGCATGAAGTTGGTTTTGGAGAAATTTTTTACCATGGTTTCCTTAATGGTTGGTGGGAGCGGGATGTGGATATCAAGGGTGATTAGCTTATGGTCGGATCGGACCAACGAAGAGTTGACTTCAGGTGTGGAACATCGGTCACTCATGTTGGTAATGACTAGGTCTAGGATATTGTTGCCCCTGGTGGGGGTGTGGATAAGTTGATCCAGGGCATTAGAGTTTATGAATTCCAGAAAGCACTGAGCTAAGGATTTGGTACAAGAGTAGTTTTCCCAGTTAATGGTGGGGTAGTTGAAGTCACCCATTATTAGGGTGCTTGGTTGAACCCTAATATTTTCCAGTACATCAAGAAAAGAGGAGTGGGAATCCTGGGGCATGGTGGGGATCTGTAGCAAGCTACAATCTGGATTGCAGTTTTGCCCAGAGTTAGTTGCACTTGGATAACCTCGGATGCATTATGCTGAGCAACTAGCCTGGAGGTGTGGATATCCTTAATGAATATGGACACACCTCCGCCTTTGGTGTTTCGGTGCAGGTTACATAGCCGAAAAGTGTGGTATGAGTTATAGCCTGGTAGTGCTGGGGTGCTCTCTGGAGCCTTGAACCAGGTCTCAGTCACTGCACAGATATCGATGTTCTCCATTTTAAGGAGTGCCTTGAGTGAGTGCATTTGAGATTTAGACTTCTAGAATTGAGTAGCATTACCCTCAGTTTTTGTTTGCCTGTTCCTGTTACAGTGGTTAATTTGTTATTTGAACCTTGCCTAAAAGGCATTATAGGGGCAGCAAGAGCCTTAGCCAGTATCCGGAATCCCAGGGGTGACATTTGCAGGCCATCTGTGGCAAAGCATCATGGTCTGTTGACCATTTCATCCCAAGCAGACAGATACTGGATCCCCTTAGAATGACACCAGAAGCTTAGCCAATTGTTGAAGTCAATCATTTTGTCCTTGTACTGCAGTATCATTCGGGGCAATGGCAGAATGCTCCTCAGGGCTAGGGTCATACCTGCCTGGGCTACAAGATCGAAGAGCTCTTCCATGTCTCTTTTCATGTAGTCCAGGGAGGTACATCTCAGGTCATTCACACCAACATGGACAATGACAGAGTCATATTTGTACTTGTTGTGGAGTGACCTGAGTGCGTGGGGTATGTGGCGGATCCTGGCACCCAACAGGCAGCTGACAGTAACCTTCTCCTTGTTTAGCCTGGTGAGTGGGACATCAGTATGCCTGACTATAGAGTCACCTATGACTAGTGTGTTGGGTACGTTGTTTTGCCTTATTGGCTGTGGTTGAGTGGCACACTGAGTCTGTGGGCTATGTGTCATTTGGGTTGTGTTGGGGGATGGAGGTTGCTTGGATTTCTGCTTTGGAGGTCTCTGTTGCTTAGACAGATTATTATTGAGAGCCTCTGCAAATGTTTTTGTGTTACTATGTGTGGATTGTGGTGGTGTAGATTTAATGTGACTCTGATGAGTGTGTTGTGGTGCAAATGTTTACCTTCTCCTCATGACTGTCAAGTTCAGTCTTGGTAGGAGAGAGCTTTACCTCCAGTTTGGCTAGATAAGTGCATCTCTCACAGGTGGTAGTGTTGGGTGATAGGAGGAGAGGGTTGTCTGTGTACATGAGGCAATTTCTACATTGCCTCAAGATGCCCAGATTCATCAGATAGACAGGAGAGAACCCTGGGAGCTGACCCTTGGACATGCCTGAATAAAAAACTATTTTCCTCTAGATAAGTGAAGAAAGTGAGTACAAGAGCTGTTTTTCTCTAAGCAAGTGAGAAAAGTAAGTACAAAAACTGTTTTCCTCTAGTTATTGAGGAAGATTGAGTGCTATAGTAATTAGTAGCTTATTTAGTGCTTACAAGTTCTGAACAAGTGCTGAGCATGAATAAGCAAATTTAAGTGCTAAAACTAAGAATCTGTATCTGCACTAGCAGAGGTACAGGACAGAAACAAGTGCAAATGCAGGCTTTCAAATCAGAAAGTTGAGAGAGATGGAAGAGATTGCCCAAATGGCCAATAACTACAATTTCTGGGCCAGAACCACTCCTTATGTGGTAGACAGGTTACCTAGTGCTTACCACTCCCATTAATAAGCTAGAAGGCTTCCCTCCAACACAGAAAGGCCTGGGGGGATCAGAAGCTTACATACAGTCCTGGATACAGCAAATCTGTATCTGGAACAGGAAAGGTAGGAACACAGGCAACATTTTTTTTTTTTTTTTTTACAGAAAAGTAGCAAAAACAGTAGTAAAAACAATTCACATGGAGTGCAAGCTAGCACACTTGATTGTGTAGCAGTATTAGACCAAACACAGTTTAAAAAATGCAATTAAATTAAAAAGGACTAAAAGCAAGTGCAGAAATAGTTTATTAGATAGACTGTGGTAAAGAGATGGGACTGGGGGAGTGTCCCAGATCAAATCTACAGTGGGGTGGGCAACTGCAAAAGCCACCAAATTTAAACTACAAACCAAAAATAGGGAGGGTGGGTAGGACAAAACAGTTTCAACAGAGATCTAAGCAACAACTAACAGTACAAACTCTAAAACCAAAAAATATACTCAGTTCTGTATATTTGCAGATCAGTCTCTCAGAACAGGGAGGCAACAGTTTCAACAGAGATCTAAGCAACAATTAACAAACTCTATAGTCAGAGTATTCAGAGTATTCATTTGCATGATCGTTAACAATTGTGCAGGAAACATAAAAAATCAACTTCACAGCACAATGGGGCAGCAACGTTTGAACTGGCTTTCACTTATGTGTATAGAAAATGACATCCTCAAGACCATTGACATCAAGTCAATTATAAACCAATTCTGTGCAAAGAAATTTCACAAACATTTATGTGGAACACATGATTAATAATAAATATTTCATAATAATTTCATACTGTGCCATCTGCGTCTGTATGGTTTACTAGTTGTAGTATCATTAATTTGTTGAAATTGTTGTGTTTTTCAAGGCTCTTGTTATATTGTTCACATGTTTACGTTGACTACTCTTTGTTGTACAGCATTTTTTTAATGTTTAAACACTGATTTTGTTGGAAGTATCATTAAGTATATGTTTAATTTTATCGTCCATTTTCATTTTTAATCCTGTGAGCGGTTGTGTGGGTAGGGGCCCCAGTGCACTGCTTTGCCCAGGGGCCAATACTGCTGTTAAGATGGCCCTGCTTTATTCCTCTACACCATGGTGTTGGCATGTTATTAGAGCATTTTGATCTTAAATGACCCATTAATTGCAAACAAATTTCATTTTGACATTGTAACCAGATGCATAAGAAGATGGACACAGTATGCTGTTGAACTGAAATAATGCGGGAACTATGAATTTGGTATGAGTTTGGATGAAGTACTTAGAGATCATGAATGCTATTCATAGTAAAGCCTACCAGAGAAAACTACCTCCTAAATCAAATTTAAATTTTTCAAAGCATGTGAGATTGCCTTAAACACAGAGACTACAGACAGAGATAAGCAATGTTACTGCAGTGTCCTATGAATCTAGTATGTCACTGAAAACCAAAAGCAGACAGCACAAATTTCACAGGAAAATGCTAATTATATATGGAAAGAAAAACAAAAAAAATATTTTTTGTACCTGCATGTTATTATACATGACAAAAAGGTAGATATGGAAATGGATATTGGAGCAATCGTGTCTTAAACCAGAATTCATTTTTTTGTATGTTGTTTTTTACAAAATGCTTTGAATGCTTCTTAGAGCACAATGAGATAATAACCTGCCTATGTTGTGTGAAGTAATAGCTTCAAAATTACAACAAAAAAGCAAAAACATCTATCTTTAGTTGTGGTTAAAGTTGAAGGGCCAGCCTTGCGTGCGAGGAACTGGATGAAGAAATTGATGTTAAACTGGATGCAAACTTATTTTCTGTCAGAGTATGGCATGAGTTAAAAATTAGAGCAAAAAGTGCTCAGTTTGCACGAGGAAGCATTTTGTCAGTTGCTATGAGGTATTAAAGCCACAAGTTTAGTGAGGCAGGAAGTAACACCAAATATTTGGAAAAAGTAGACTGCTGCCATTAGCTATAAAAGCAAGAGTGGATAAAGGCTGTGAAAGGAATTAGTGAAAGGGTACTATTAGTCCAGCAATGCATAATGAATGCACAGCTATAACTGCTATTGTAAAAAGGGATTGTGCTGTATGTACTTATGGTGAAACGTATCTGCTTCATTGAATGGATGAGTTGACAATCATGTTGAATGGCAGAACTGCATTCCCTAAAACAGGAAAAAAGGGCATAGTATTGGCTTACTAATGATCCTTGAGGAACTCCTGAGGTAGAAATACCTATGTCAGATAGACTATTACCACCGTGTACTATGAAAGTTCTATTAGATGGAGAATTTTGAAACCATGTTACAAGTGTTTGTTTCAAACTCTATCCTTTCTAGTTAATAAATAAGTTAAAGGTTGCAAACAGTTTCAAAGGGTCTTTTTAGGATAATGAAAAGAACTCCAGATATTTTACCTCTGTCCATTGCTGAGTAAATTGCATCTTGCACAGCAATTACAGTAGTAGAGTGACCAGAATGAAAATTATGTTGACAGTTAAATAAAAGTCTATATTTGTGATTCAGAAAGGCTTACTGTACTGCAGAAGACTTAACTTGGAAGGTCTGATTCAGAGACTGCTCTCCCACTATGGCTTTTGCCAGTGGTGGCCATAGCAAGGAAAGTGGTCTTACTGGAGAAGCCGCATGCTATTGCAGCAGTCCTGGGCAGTGAATAATGTTAATTACACATGTACTCTCATTGAAAATGGCCACAGCTCCATATAAACTCACCAGAGAGATTCCAAGTTACTTTTTCATATAGGAGGAAAAAAATGCATGTCATCTGTTAACAGCATTCATCCATTCACTCCTATGGGAGTAGTCATGGTTTGTCCCACAACTGCAGGTGCAGTGGGTCTGTGTGTACATGTTTGTAGTGGTACAATGTAACTAAATGGATGTGGATGTCTGTATATCTGTCAGAATAGTTGATCACACTAAAGAATGTAGGTATGCATTGCCAACTGTGTGTGTGTGTGTGTGTGTGTGTGTGTGTGTGTGTGTGTGTGTGTGTGTGTGTGTGTGTGTGTGTGTGTGTGTGTGTGTGTGTGTGTGTGTGTGTGTGTGTGTGTGTGTGTGTGCGTGTGTGTGTGTGTGTGTGTGTGTGTGTGAGATGTTTGCATGTGTGTTGGGGGTACCTATGCTACTATGATGCATTGACTGGTAGGGAGAACAATAATGCTGTCAGGTCTGACAGAAGGTGTTTGATTCAGATACCTATGCTACTATGATGCATTAACTGGTAGGGAGAACAATAATGCTGTCAGGTCTGACAGAAGGTGCTTGATTCAGATACATGAAAATAGGCATTTAATGTGGTGTTTCTCTGTATAGCTTTACCATCTATCTGAACCAGACATTCTCTCCATTGCACTAATTGACCAACCCAAGTGGCCAGTTAGCACAGGTGGAATTTATCAACCTATTGTAAAACCTGCAAGTAGACATTTTTTCAAATGATCTACACAGCATTAGATTGACAGGAAAAATATTGACAGAAAAATATCTAAGCTCAAAAGATATCTAAACTTAAAAACATCTAAACACAAAATATTGACAAAATCTAACCCCATCAAAAACTATTCAAAAACAATGTTTTTTTCAGGGGCCTCCTTGTAGTGCCTGTGTGTCTGTGGAGTTTCACCTCCCAACCCCCTGTTAATTAGAAATACCAACTCAGAGGTCAAACAACAGTGGGGAAAGGGCATAAACACTTCCCTAGAATAACTTCATTTTTATTGGTATTCTGGATGGTTCATTTGTTTGCATAAGATGGTCTGCACCTGCCCGCCCTAGGCTTCCGGATATTGGCTAAAACTTTATCCAGCAGTGCCAAACTGACAAACCAGATGACATAGCAAATAAAATACAAAGAAACCTGAAGGTGTTACTGCTCAGTGCTAGGAGCCTAAATAAGAAACTACACGCCCTCCAAGCTCTCCTCACTCTGGATAATATAGACATCTGTGATGTTACAAAGACATGGCTAAAATCTGCAGAAAGCACTTCAGCAGTACTTGGCTGTACAGCTGTACAGACAGTGACAAAATGTTGAGGAGTCTTGATCTGCATTAGCAACAAGTATACCTCTAGGTTGGTTAAACAGGATGATGCCCTGGAGTTTATCCATGTGCAAATCACCATAGACAAAGCCTGATGTGATATCTTAGCAAGTTGTAGGTCACCCTCGATGCCCCAAGAAATCCATAGCTTGTATCTAGACCTATGGGAGACACTCACCATTAAACCAAATACCCTTTTCATGGGAGACATTAACTAACCCTCTATAGGCTTAGAAGCATATACTGCCTCAAACTTACAGGCATAATGATTTCTGAACTTTATTAATACAAATGCCCTTGATCAGACCTACCAGAGGCTCAACATACTGGATCTGGTACTCCCCGGTATGGAAGAGTGCTGCACACCCCTCAGTGTCAAGTCCTCACTGGTGAGTTTGGACTACAAAGCTATCTGCTTTGAAATAAAAATCAACTTGGTAACTCCAGCAAACCCTGTAACAGTTAGGAACTATTCCAAAACAAACTACATCCTACTAAGTGATAGTTTGTCAGAATTCAATGTCCCTCCTACCTCTGAGTTCACAGAAAACTACCTGGAATTGTTCACAGAAACCTTGTGTACAACCATGTAAATGGCTGTATAGAGAATGCTGTACCTTCCAGAAGTAAGCCCAAAACAAACTCTAAAAACAAACCACACCGGTGGAATTCAAACCTTAAAAGGGAATATAATAAAAGGAAAAAGTCATGGCTAAAATCAGGAAGAGCAATTCCCATAATGATAAGAGCTCCCTAATTAAATTAAACAGGAAACTAAGAGGAGTAATTACGTTTAACAAGCCCATTTACAAGGTCAAGATAGCCTCTCAGGCTAAAGAAAACCACAAGGCCTTCTACAGCTATATCTGTAATCTCAAAGGCAGCACACAGCAGTGAGCAGTGCAACATAGCACATCTGACAAATTCAGTTCAAACTTCATCCCTTCCTCTCTCCTGCCTCCCCCATGAAATATCCACTAGCATAACTCCCCCAACTATTAACAGGGAGCAGTTCCTGGTGGCACTCGGTAAAGCCAAAAACACAGCTTCAGTGGGCCACAATAATATCCCATGATGCCTCCTAAATAGTTTGAAACTATCAGGACCACTTGAGTTAACTTTACGACTATAGCCTCAAAACAGTCTTTGTACCACTGGAATGGAGGATAGCAAAGGTTATCCCACTTCACACGGGTGGACCATTAACCGACTCCGGCCTTATCTTAAATGCTGCACTTTTTTTTACTAATTTATTTATCTACTACACTACTGAGCAATACTATCCATATATATAATATGTCAAAGAATCCTTCTACTGCCATTCATTTGAAAAAAAAAAAATGCTTCTTTTGTTGGTGTTTTATATATAGTCTGCTGTGCTGTATAAAAATTCTACAATTCTTTAAACTTAAATGTGCAGTGTCAAATATTGTCATGTTATGTGTCTGTCATGTGGGCTGAAAATGGTCCTTGGCTAAGTCCCCCTACCCATCAATAAATGCAAATTAAATAAATAAACAAATAAAATATTCTATGTATGTTTTTATATACGCACACACACACACACACACACACACACACACACATATATATATATATATATATATATATATATAAACTCATGTTTTTACAATGCATATTTACACATATACTACAGAAAAAGCAAATGGTAGATAATGAGTGAGAAAGGATGAGACGCCGCAGTCTCATATGATTAAATCACCTGGGCAAGAAAGCAGAAAGGTAAGAAAAGAATGACTGGAAACATTAGGAGGTTTAACAATAAAGACAAGAGTTTCAATGTAGAAGTTAACTGGAATAGGATATAAATGGGTCAGAAAATAACCACAACATATTATAATGCTGGTATCAGTTAAGTTACATGTCATAAGTAAAACATAAATATGCCTGAAAAGCAATTCAAGTGTGTTGTTCCAAAACTGTATTGGGCAGCACCTGACAACAGTGAAGATGTACATTAGGTTATATTTTTGTTGTTACATGTGATTTACGAAAGAAAAGTCCAAAATATGCATAGCGAGCATGTTCTAATGATACATTCTGCACAAGAGACCAGCTCAGCTGTAAAATCTGGAACTTCACTCGCACCATTTGCATTTGTTGTTGTGCCCAATATGTGAAACTTTAAAAAGGATTTATTTGGCATTAGTGCACCTGCTTTGTTATTAAATGCATAAATTAATGAAGTGATAATAAAAGACTTGGATATACTCTGCTAAGAGAAGAATAACTTCATCAATAACTCAGCCTGAATTTTTATTCCCCGAAACAGTTTGTATAATTTATAACGTCTGTGGGCACTGGTGTGTATATAAGCTTGCTTTCATAGTACTTTCATTTACATCATTACGACTGTCAGAATTACACACTTAAAGCGCTCTGTTATACAGTATCTATGAAAAAAAACACTAGACATGGTGACTGTATTCAGATACAAACAACAAGTCACTTGTGATGAGAGCTTTGATGAAAAACGCCTACAGCTACCTAACCTTTTAAATTATAAGTTATGACCTAAGAACTTACCGAAACAGAGCAACATGAAGTGATTATGACTCATATTTCAACTTTCTTTAAATATTGTTCTAAGAAGTAGATAACGCATGTACAATTTGGTAGTGTATGTCTTAATTTCATATGTAATTTTTGTGGCTACTGAATTTATAAGCTACTTCCGCAAAGCTGTATGGGATATTCTTGGTAGCATCTTACTACATAAGTATTTATCGACATCTACAGCAGAAAATGCAGGTTTCTGTGTAACAATCCTTGCATTTTAAAAATAAATTATTAAAATTGGTAGATGTTTTAAAATTAATGTAATCTGTTGCACAATGACTGCCTAACACCTGTTTTTCATCGCCTACCATGAATACCTACTAGTACCTCCATCACATCAAGTCAGGACTGTAATTTATTAACCCCAAAGGTTTAATTTCAGTAGCAGTATCTGCATATCTGCAAAGTCAATACTTGCACATTACTTCAGGTCTCCAAATGGGGTCAGAAGGTTATACATTTGAAGTACAGCAGTGTCATAAATCAAAAGCAGAAACAGTTGTCTTGACATGAGTAACAGATACGCACATGCATGTCAAATATTCAGATGTGTTCAAAATGCAAATTCATCATCTACTCTTTTTTTTTTTCTCTCTTTAAACATACAAAAGCAAAACAAAATAGGCACTCAGTTGTTAGCCTTGCTTCGGTTAATTAGTTTGAAAATAAAGTCAGTAAGGAGCTCTCAGGCGGGTACAGAAAATAGTGATAAATTTACAGCATGAGATTTCTTAATCTTTTAAAGACAATTAACTACTGGTTATTAGCATTTAATTAAGGAATAATAATTATACCATTAATATATTGCATTATCCTTGTCACAGAACAGCTGTTCCTAGCAGATTTTAGAAACAGATCTCCCTGTTTCCCCCCACAAGCCTAATTTGTTTTAATCACATTAGATTTACTCCCGTTCCCTTTATTTGTTCAACGACTATAAGCTAATTCTGAGACACTGCCTTCTATTACTTCATTGCTATTAATGTCCTAATTTCAGTGTATATGATGTGGGTGGGGACAGACTGGGTTCTACTGAGGTGAAGAATGAGGAAGGGAGAACATGCAAAATGGAAACACAAAGGAAGAAGTAAGAAAATACATTTGAAAAGAAGCAAATACATTTGCTGCTAAGATGAAGAATGTAAGACTAAAAAACAGCAAAGAACAGATAAAGAATGTTTTAATATGGCAAAAACATAGGACGTATTACAGTTGTATCTTTCCCTTTTCTAATACATGCTGAAACACTAAGGGTTTCAGAAATGTAAGCCTGACAGTTCTGGCACATAGAAAGTGATAAAAAACTGCCATAAATGACAGAGACCATGATGTTTGCAGTTCATATTAATCACTTTCTTTCTTCGTTGCTGATCAGTTTTGCTCTGAGTAGCAAATTTCTAGACCATTATGGGGCCCAGCCCAACCCACAACACTCTAGATGCATTAGCATTTTGTTCATGGACAATGGCATGAACCATCTGATAAATCAAAATGTCATAGCAGGACAGATTCTTAGAACTGACACTGCAAATGTTTATGATAATGAACAGCACACTGATAAAGCAGGTGTACAAGAGCATTCCACAGAAAGTAATGTATGTGACTACACTGGACAAACAGTTTTGGAGCAAATTATTTTTTATACATCCTCTTTATTTAATCTAAGAAGATGTGCGAGGCATTACTGAGCATTTGCTTTTACAAACATTGTTATCATAGGTTCATAGATTCATAGGTAGGTACTAGGCTATCGGCCTGAGGGCCTATGTAAGCCTAGCCAACAAGGTTCCCTGGCTTCCACCACCCAAGAAAGTTATTTTCCTGTGCCACTGTAGAGCAGAGACACAGAAGTGATCCCCAGGGTGTATTAGATATTTCCCATCCACTCATCAAGATTTTTCTTGAAGAAGTGCTAATGAAGAACTTTGCCTGACATAGATGGGTAGCCTGTTCCAGAGTATGGGAAGTCTCTGAGACATACTGCATTAGCTGATATCAGCTAGAAAAGTGGACTGCCTAATTTTCTCCCCAAAATCATGTCCAGCTGCCTCACCCACATGATTGGCTGAATGTGATTCATTCCAGCCTTTGATGCAATCTTCCCTTGGTTTTGATGTTTGGATCCTGTCCTGAATTCCTGGATTGGTCCTTAAATGGAGATAGGGGATTCAGGCACTTAGACAGCGAAACATTTCACTGTGGTACATTTGTGGCTGAAGTGGCATTCATCTACAGAGAAATATGGCTGTTGCATATTTCCTGTGGGCAAAGAGAAGAATGCAGTGCCATGCCCGCAAATTCAATAAGCAAATGCAGAGGGGAAATAACGTCCATGGCCCCCAAGGCAACATGAGACAACAGGCAGTATGGCAGGCATCAGCAGCAGGCTGGCTAGTTGGCATGGCCACAGCAGTAAAAATGAAGTGCACAATGGGCAGTGCTTTATAATTCGTGTGTGTGGATGACTACACCTTTCACAGTGCTCAGGAAACATTACCTAAAATGCATACTGGAGTATAAATGTGACTACAGTAGCATGCAATACTTCCTCTATACTGTGGCACACTTTTACATTTTGGAGTTACATAAGCATGTACTGTATACTGAGCACAACACTCATGACTTCTTTTGCCCTCATGCACTTGGTTATTAAACTGTGGGCATGGCAATATGTGCTTCTCTTTGCCCACAGGGAATTCACAACAGCCATGTGTCCCCAACCAAGTGTGCTTCAGGGAAATATTTCACTGCCTAGGCACCTGAACTCAGTGATAGGATGTCAGTTGAGCCAAACCCCAATGACCAAGTAGCTAGGTATCAATTTTAAACAGAAAAAGAAGTAAAGTTAAAAGAGATGACGCTTGGGTTTAATTATGAAAGAAGATGTTTGAGTGCTGCAAATGCTATAGCACATTGTGGGGTCTGGGGCAGCCTAAAGTCCTATTTTGTTCTTCAGATTTACACTGGTCATTTTTTTTAATTTTCTTTGTATTGATGCAATGTTTGATGGGTACATCCCGAGCTAAAATGAGGTGGGATGTTAATCGGTCCAGGTATCGTTTTTTTCTGTTAGTGAGGCAGGTGTTGCATCTTTGGTGACATCTGTCCTCTGGAATAATGTTATATAATAATAAAAAATAAAGAATTCCCTTACCATTTGCTTGATGAAGAACAGTGGAAAATGTTTGATTATTGTGTTGGATTACTGCATGGGTGTTGGTTGCCTGCTATGTTTGACAATTGATAGCTCAGTTTTTACAAGATTTGAGGTCAGTTTCATGGAGCTAAGCTGTTTTGGTAACCTACAATAGTTGGAGGTTGAGTGCTTGGATTCTATATAACACAAATTATGTAATAAAAGTAAAGAGAGATGCAGGACAGGGTTGGGGTGGGGTTGGGATTTGGTTGTTTCAATGGTAAGGTGATTTTTACATGTCTCTTGGCAACATGTTTTGCTACATCTCCAAGAATCAGGCTTTGACATTTTTAAATATTAGTAATATTAACTCAAAACATTGACAGAGTAAGAGAATTGTGAAGTAATATACATTTTGAAGTAAAAAATATCAGTAACTGTAAATCTAGTCATTAATTATTAAGTGTTATTCATGGCCTTTTCTCTGAACGTCATCAAGTTAGGTGGGCTTATGAGGGGCAGAGATGAAATCTGAATCACAGTAAGGGACAGCCCTGAAAATCAGGGACAGTTGAGAGAGATGTGTTTTCTGCATACTGCAGCTTTATAGTAGGCTTGTCTGAGTCATCAGAATTCCAGTGTATTATGCACAGTCCTGAGATAAACTGATAAGTGTTGTTGGCCATCAGTTTACCACAAAACTTTTTCAATTACATACTTGTAAGCAATCTGATGGAGTAGTTAAGGCATTAACCTGCAAGCACTGGTTACAAGGAGTTTGAATCACACCTTGGTCAGTTTTTATTTTACTCCCAACCCCTCAAAAATATACAATTAAAATAAATCATGAATTAACAGTGTGATGTTTTATTTGTATGTACACTCAGCTTATGTTAATATGTTTACATTTCTGTCATGGCAGGTAGTTGTGGCTGGACAGCAACAGAGTAACAGAGTAATAGAGTTAGATTGTTTTCACAGTGACTTATTATAATTTAAGTTAATGTAAGGGCAGTCTTGGTACTTTTAATGTTACTCCATTCAGAACTAGTTGATTCCTACACAACTTTATGTGTATGTGTGTGTGTGTGTGTGTGTGTGTGTGTGTGTGTTGTTTTATATATATATATATATATATATATATATATATATATATATATATATATATATATATATATATATATATATATTTATTTAGATAGATATAACAGTGCATGTATACTTCTGTTTGCTAGAATATATGTAGAAAAATATAGCTAGTTAAATGCATGTAGACTTCTGTTTGCTAGAATATATGTAAAAATATATATAGTCAGTTAGACTGCTCTTAGATGAAGTCATCCAACTGTGTATGTAATACAAAACATCTTTGTGTCTGGTACAACTTCAAGGAAATGCTGATAAGGATAACTCCTTAATTCCTGAAACCCAGGTGCAAAAAATGAAAAACTCCTTACTGGGTTGGAAACAGGAACAGGAACAACTCCCTAGATTGTCACATAATTCAGCTTGAAACACAACACAAAGTAGTTTGACAACAGACTGCATTACATCAACATCAAAAGACTGCTTTCCTAAAAAAGTATAAAAAGAGCAGTGACTGAATAATGCTAGATCTGATTTCTTGCTAAATTTGTATACCAAAGATCATCCGTGCTGTTTGAAAAGCTTAATCTGAGACATTAAAAGCTGTAAACTGTACAGTATTGTATGTGTTGTCTGTTACATAGACAAGTTATTTTATTAGTACTGCATATAATATAGTGCTAACAAGGTTATAATCTGCAAAGTTTACTGCTTTATTTGACTTTTATTTTAACAAGGCACCAGCAAGAAGACATCAACTCATCTGCATTTAATTTTTCAGTGGCGAGCCTTGCCTGTATTTGAATACAGGTGGAGTGGTGCCTTGTAAAAGGTCACTTCAGTAGAAGCGCAGTAACTAACATTTATTTATGTGATTGAGTCCTGAATAGGAGCACTTCAGTTTCCACAGTTTGCAGTAGTACAGTTCCACAGACATCTGGATCCGGAGTGAGACTGCTGTGCAGGAAGGAAGTAGTGCCATAAATTCTCCAGGTCGGTGAATTCTCAAGTTTGAATCCTGCCAGTTTTGTTTCACCGGCTTTGCAAGTAACTACAAAAAGTTTTCCAACCATCTACAGTGATCAGACTGGTCATCTGAGGTCTCGTGGAACTGGTAAGAAAATCTTTTCATGTTACATGACAGTATGGATGCCGTTAAACAGGCTAGTAAAAAGGGTAGTAAACACAGTTTTACTCTTAATGTGTCAAGTTTAGACAGACTACAGAGTTTGTATAAATAGCATATTAGCAAATGTAAAACCTTATTAGAGCATGTTGACTCAGGAAATATGCAAATGGGTGATAACATTTGACTGGTATTTTCAACAGAAAAACCTGAAGTATGGCAGTAAATGTTTATTGTGCAAGTCATATGAAACTGATTTCTGTATGCAATGTCATAAAAGTACAGTTCAGACTGTTGTTAATAGTAAACAACCAAATAAGGGTCATACACTTGCATTATTTCCAGATCTTAAACAGATATCTCCTGTCATCACATGTAAAATAAATAATTTCAGAGTTACAACAGCAGTCAAATCAGTTATTGACAGAATCTACTGTACATCTTGTTACATCCTTTAGACAAAATTGCAATAAAGCCACTGCACAGCACAACACAAATAAGGATAGGGGCGGTTCATGGTGAACTGACAGAAACTTTTAATAAACTTCTAAGAGACAGACAGAGTGAGTTCAGAGAGTTCAAAAATGATGTACACACATTTCAGAAGTGCATAAGAGTTTTAGAGTCAACAGAATATGTTACTAAGAAACATCAGACAGCCCATGCAAAATTACAAGACAAAAAGAATCTGGTTAGTAAAGAGTTAAAGAAGGAAAGTCCAGATCTTACACAGTAACTAGCTAAACAGACAGAAAATAATTTATGGCATACTATTCTACATTTAGAATATGGTTAGCATACACAGCAGTATCAACTAATTATGTGCAATGCTTTGCAAAAAATTATATAATAGTACTCTTTTTAGTTGATACTTTAAGAGGATGAGGTAATTTATGCTTCAGAGGTGCACAGGGTTTTACGTTGTTCATGGCCAGTGAACAGTTGAAAGGCATTCAGCTCTGGATTAGGTTGTCCCACTGGGAATCATAGGCATAGGTAGTCAGCTTATATTATGAAAAGCAGTCTTTGTGTGTGTGTGTGTGTGTGTGTGTGTGTGTGTGTGTGTGTGTGTGTGTGTGTGTGTGTGTGTATATATATATATATATATATATATATATATATATATATATATATATATATATATATATATATATATATACATATATATATATATATATATATATATATATATATATATATATATAAATGGATCCTTATCACTTCTCTGAAGTTTCAAAACTCCAAAGTCCATATGGCCAAGACCATATCTCAGAAGTTTTGAAACTCTGAACACTTTGTATTGGGATCGCCGTATAGCATGGAACTCAGGATTTGCCATTTTCCTTACTGTAGTGCAATCTCAGAGTTGGTATACTTAAGTAGCAGAGGGGGTGCAAAAACATACAGGTAAGTTGTTTTGTTTTATGTTCTTGCTTTTTATTTTTGCTTTGGAGTTTCAAAACTTCGGAGATATAGTTTCGGCCATATGGTGTTTGGATAGGGCTCCGTATATATATATATATATATATATATATATATATATATATATATATATATATATATATATAAAGAAAAAGTTATACTTTATAATATTAATCCAGGGTGGCCTAGTGAAGAGTTTATTCACACCACTGTTTTGAATAATTGTATTTTGAGCACTATACTAATACTTGGTTCATCCACAGGTGCTGTTTCTCTACAAACCCTCAAAGCTCGCTAGGCCAGGATAACTTCTGATGTGGAAGAACTGTTTCATGAGTTAGAAGCTGAGTGAGGTCAAGCTGCAACAGAGTCCAAGAGAGGTCAAGCTGCAGCCAAATTGGATAACTTCAAGCAACCAAAACCCCATCCAAAAAGAACAGACACAGATCCTGGAAGTCTGCCCAAACCACTGCAGAATTAGAAGCACAAGATGAAACAGACATGACTACCACCATTTTGGAAAAAACAGGTAATGAGGAACCCCTTAAAAACAACAATAGAGAAGGAGAGAGAAGGGCAGATTATAATGAAATAGGCACCTCAGGAGGAGTACCTTCAAGTATTTTTGGTGTCTATTCCAGATGCCAGCAGGGTTAGACTATCTAATTTAGTTTTAGAAAAAGGTTTCGGTTTCCCAGTTGAAAAAAGGGAAAAGGGGGATTCTAATTGCCCAGAGATGGCTTCCCTTTCTATAACTAATCCAGATCAATCTGGAAGCAGAGTTGATGGAACACCCTTAAGTAGTGGGAAGGGCATTTCTCAGACAGATAACTGCATTTCAATTAGGTTGTCAACAATGATCTCTGCAGTCAATAACTCTATAACTACACAGATAATTCCAATATCCCAGGGACACTTATAACTGCCCACATTCCCAAAACCATTAAAGACAAAATCATCAGGGGTGGCTACATAGGTGTTTTTGAATTGGCTAATGCAGACAGGATACAAAGGTTGTTAGAAGCCAGAAAATCAAGTTTCAAAGATTTAATGGCAACATTGGCAGCTCTAGGAAAATCAACCACTAGCAAACAGACATAGAAAAACTGTGACTCATTGGCAGCTGCTTTTCTAGTTTTTATGGCTGTGCTTATTGAAAATGACCCTCATTGTCTTTATCCTTACTTTATCTACTGACTATCAGAGAGGCTCATCATGTTTCTGGGGCAGTAGCATGGCTAGGCTAAGAAACTAAAAGTGTTCAGCAAGTCTGTAAGGTGGGATTAGCACCATCCCGATACTTGGTTAAGTGCTATGCTGGACATACCCACTCCCAGTAATATTGGAGTCAAAAGGGATTCTCCAACTACAAAAGCCTGCTAGGCCTTCATTAGTGGCAATGTTTTTGGCAAGCCTCCAGTTTTTCTAATACATGTTCAAACTGTGGCAAACCCCATCCAACCTTCAGTTGTTGGGAAAAAATGATCCTGCCCAAACTAATGACAGGTACAGAGAATGGAGTCTCGAAACAATCAGGGTCCTTTCAAGGAAAGAGCTCCTTCCAAGGCAACAGAAGTTTTCTTCCCCAGTAGGGACAGCAATAACAGGGCAACTCACTTGTCCATTAAAGCACACTGTAAATGAGAATGAAACATGCAAAATAAAAATAAAAAGAATCCAGGCCACCAGTAAGGCAAAATCTTTTATAAAACCACACAAATTAGCGCTTTCGTCTTGAAGCAGGACTTCTTCAGATAAATACACAAGTGCTACACATTACTTATAAAATCCATTCAATTGCTACACATTACTTATAAAATCCATTCAATTACATACAAATGTATGTAATTGAATGGGTTTTATAAGTAATGTGTAGCACTTGTTGTGGTAATGAAGTCAGTTAATGCTTTTCACTGCTTAGTAATATGGGCAAAAACTATTTACCTGGCTCTATGGTATGGGTTTCAGAGCCAGTGAGTTAATCCAGTCTTCAAGGTGGGACAATGATATCATAACATACTGTGCAGTATTAGTATGGTTATAAACATCTAAAACTGACCAAGGTGAATTAGGTCACCAAATTTTTGGGAACAAGCAGAAACCATGTTATTATGCCCAGTGCATTGGACTCCGGCTGCGAGGCAAACTTTATATGCTTCCCTGAGGGAACTGGTGCTCCATCTACCAAATGAGAAGTCACTAACCCCTTCAGATGCCAATACTATGCTGAGGAAAATTGTCTTGCTAAAGTATTCCTCATGAAGGCTATGTTTCTCATTCTTTAGAACAGGGCAATCATTAAATCTAGCCAGATATTTTTAAGCATGCAGGTCAATGGAAATCCAATGCTTTCCTTAGGTACATTAGATAATTATATATATTTGTCTTTTAGGTCCATGATTCCTTCTGAGCCTTCTAGGCCATTCTTTCATTTGCACAGCAGCCACCAGAGCAGCAATCAGACAAAATTATTTGAATATTGCTCTCGATCCTGCCCAGTGGACCGTATTTTGGCAAGAGTGTCCAGGTTTATCTTGGCTCCAGTTGTTGACAACCATCGAAAACCTATTTACCTTCAACTATATACTGGAGGTTGTGTTAGCTCATTGGGGGGGGGGGGGCAATGATTTATGTTATATTCCAAAACAAATTTTCCTTGGCAAAATTCTGGTGAATCTACATAAGTTATGTCAAAAGTTCCCAGGTAAATATGTAATTTGGCCCTGCACTTTACAAAGTTTGTTTGAACCAGTCCCTTCAAATCAGCTACTATTGAAATTACCTGACATATTCTAAACTGCAGGGTAGGCAGATTGTTTTTTCAGTGATTAATCATCATGATTTAGGATGACTTTGTGGTATTCACTGGAATGAGTTGGGCTGGGATTTGTTTAACCAACAATTGACATCACATGTTCAGGAAATTAGCTGGGATAGCTACTAAAGTTCAAAAAAATGACACGGATATATGAAACTTGAATTATGTCACTGATAAAACAGAACGAAAAAAAGATGAAAAAACACTCCTTTTAAATCCACAGAAACCTCACTGAATTGGCAAGATGTTGAACTAAAGTGTAACAAAAAGACTGTTACACACTGATGTTTAGCAGTTCAAAAGTAAAGTAGGACTAAATCTGTTTATATCCCAGGCATATACATTCCTATAACTCTTCCAAATGATGCAAATTAACTTGAACACAACTCACAACAGTCTGTGTGGGGAGACCACATCAAGCATAAAAAAGTACCTTAGAATGTTTGTAAAAGCTGATGAAATGTTGTAGAGCAAATGCCTGGTTGCTCAGGAAGTCCTGACTATCCGTTTAGCTTGTGGTAGAGAAAACCCAATCCAATACTTTGTAGTTAGAAAAACACAAGAAGCTTCCCTTGGCAAACTCAATAGTTCCAGACTTGCAGGAAGCAAATGAAGCACTAGCACAATTGCTATGTAAACAAACTCAGAAGTTCCAAACTCATAGGAAGCAAATGTAGACTGAAAATAAATCCTTTATTACAACGATAGCATTCCTTAAGCACTAGTTGAGCTTTCATCTGCACCATCGCAGACTTCATCAGAACTAGTGCAAAACATTTAATTAACTCATTTAAAAACAGTTTCAAAACTTTGTTACTCAATTTAAAGAAACAGTACTCCATTTGTAACATAACTAATATTGGACCTATATAAAAAACATATAAATCTTGGTGATTTATGTATATACATACCAAAAGTAAATACAAATGTATATATAATTATAAATATTGATTTTAAAAGTCACTAAAAATAATTATTCATATGGTATTGTGATTGAAATACTAAAACATGAATTAAATTCACTATGTGTACTTACATTTCATCAACTATTGCAGCCATAAAATATTATATATCAAGAATTAAAAATGGTTTTATACTTATAAAATCGTTAATACCTGGATTCCTGGTGGAATCAGTTAAAATCTGCCACTTGCTTTCTTTACAGGCCAGTCTTGTTTTCCAATCCTCAAAAGGAATTTCCTTCACCTCATCTATTATCATAAAGGAGAATGTGTGTCCCTCACCATATTCCTTGATGTGTCTGTATAGGGCATTTTTACTATCCATTTTCCTAATTTTATAGTAATGCTCATAGATTTCTTTAACTCTCTTTCTGTTTTGCCTATATAATAGGCTGGACATTTTACACAGAGCTAAATATACTATGTGCTTGGTGCTGCAATTTCCACCTATGCTCCTAATTTTACTGTGATTAATGTCATTCAAAACAATATCACTGTTGGTGTTTATGTGTGTACATTGATTGCATCTTCACTTTCTGGTGAAAACCTTGTCTTTATTATTGTTTCTGCCTTTCCCTAACTTGGAATGTTCCAGTAATCTTTTATGTTGGGACCAGTTTTGTATACTATCTTAGGTTCCTCACCCAGTATATTTTTGTTGACATCTGATACTGTGATAATGTCCCAATATTTCTTTATAATGTCCTTAATCTTGGTGCTGTGAGGGGTATAGGTCAGAACACACACTCTACCCATATTTGCTTTCTGCAAGTTAGCGTTAATCTCTTTATCAAGACCTAGCAGTGGTTTGTATTTTATTCCCCATTGGGATTTGACAAATTCAATGGTGTCACTAATCATGTTGCTGGGATATCCTCTCCTTTCAAATAAATCTGCTAACAGAACCATTTCTCCTTCCATGAATTCTCTAGTTGATGACATTCTAGCACATCTAATGCACTGTCCCTTCATAATATTTTTGAAAATGTGTGGTGGATGTTCACTTCCAAAAATAGATAATCATTAGAGAATGTGCTTTTCTATGTATCTTGGATGTAAAACCTTCCTCATTGGAACCTATGAACACATCCAAATATGAAATACCTGAGTTATTTGTTTCATAGGTAAATTTCAAAAATTGGTAGTTTCGTTGATGTATTCAATAAATTGTGGTATTGTCTCGTTGGGTCCCTTCCACAGAATGAATATATCGTCCAGAAATCTTACATAGAAGGTGATGTAGCTGGAGAATGCACAGTTGGTAATGAATTCATTCTCCCAATCAGACATAACCAAGTTTGCAAATATGGGGCACAAGATGCCCCATAGCAACTCCTGCTTTGTCTGAAAATTCACCCTCGAAAGTAAGATAATTGTGATCCAACACTAGGCCCATCATATCCATGATTAGATTTATTTTATCCCAGGTCAATGTAGAAAACTTTCTAAGACTCCTGGCAAATCTCTCTAGTCCCTCGTCCTTAGGAATACATGAAAATAAGTCACATACATCAATGGTGATGAATGTACATTGTTCTGTCCATTTGTCAGGACTGAGTTTACTCAAGAAATCCCATGAGTCTTTGATGATGAATGGTACATGTGTATAAATATGTTTCATCTATCGATCGTTACTCCTATGTTATATGTTTTTGACTTTGAACCTGAGATGATGGGTCTGAAGGGTGGTTTGGTCAGAGACTTATGAATTTTCGGTATTCCTATTATGCAAGCCATCACTGGATGATCCACTTTTAGAAACCTATATACTTCTTCTGTGATGCGGTTATCAATAAAGTATTCTTCCAAAGCTATGTCAATTCTTCTAAAACCTTGGTTAATTTGATTGATTGAAACCTGTTGGTAATTCCCAGAATGGTATAAAATATGGTATATCTCAGTGATATAATCTTTTGGGGATAAATAACTGCCCTTTTTATACATATATTCATTCAGTTTTCTTCTTTGGAGATGTTATCTTTGTTAATTCCTGTTTTTCCGATATTCTCTTGTGATTTCATGGTTGAGTAGATACAGTTCTTTACATATCATTTGTTCAAATACATTCACTTGTGAATTGTACTGAGGTATAAATGTACTTTTTCTTTTTAATTCAGTGGGTATGTATGTGGCCTCATCATCCTTTCCTTTTCAAATAGAAGCTATATAATTTGATTTCTTTGATATGATCTACTAGATTGAATTTCTGTGTAGGGATGAATTTGGTTCCTTTGCATAAAAGGGAACATAATTCTTCATGAATAGGGACATCTGTCGTGATACTAGGTTTTTCTTTTCTAATTCTGATGTATCTACCTCCTGTATGTCTATTTTCACAGTTTCATCATGTCCATTATTTGAATTTTCATTGTTGATGTTGAAGGGAGATGGGACCACGTCAATCTCTAGATGGAACTAAAATGGCAGGAGGAGCTCCAACTGTCGTTTTAAACTGACAAACTCTGGATTTTACTTGTATTTTCTGCTGCTCTGGTAATTTGTTTTTCCATAATTTTGATGGTGTCTTCCTCCCTGAAAATTTTCTTGTCTGTCCACCTGTCTTCTACCTCTTACATGTGTATATCCTTCATCTAATCTTTCTTTCCTATCTTGTGGCCAAACATATACCTTACAAGTTCTATATAGCTCCATATCGTTTTTCCTTTCGAAAATATTTGTTTCTGCCATTTGGAATTGTTTGTGGTATAAATCATACCACTGTTCAAATGCAGGAAAATAAATTCATTAACATGCTCTACTTCATCAATGAGTACATTCAACTTATCCTCGTAACACTTCAATAACAAATTCATATAACAAATGCCAAAATCATCAAACAAACTGTTGAAAGCTGAAATTGTACTCTCATTGTATTCTAGGCCCATAGGTAGTTTGAAAAACCTAATCCCTTTGGGAACTACCTTGAATTAATGCATTGCTTCAAATAAGCTTTATCAACTTTAATATTCTGTATTTGTATTAAAATGTTTCCCATTTTGTATATACTACTTTTAATGGATTCATTTTGATCATCATCCCCATATTTTTGTTAATAACATTATCATGATGTTGAAACATTTCATTAGAGTGTGATGGATCAAAAGCATAATCATTTAATAATAATTATCAACATGTTTTCCTTGTGTAACTCTCTTGTTTCTCACAGTATTTTCATTGTGTAACAAGTTAGAATTACTAGGTATAGTACATTGAGTTTTTCATATCTATATTGCCCGTTCTGTGTGATGACCCTGTTTGATTTAAACACCCTGTCCATTGGGTATTTCAACATTGGTATCCACTGTCAATATCAAGTCATTCTCGCTGTTATCCTGAATCCTGGGTATGTCCTTGACATCTTGGTGTAATCTGGCTACTTCAGCCCTTAAAAGTAGAATTTCTTCATCACTGTAAGGCAACTAATAAGGTTGTGCAAGAACAAACAACTGATAAAATATAATCAGATCCTGCAGATAGACTAGTGGTGGACATAGCTACTAAAGTTCAAAAAATGACACGGATATATGAAACTTGAATTATGTCACTGATAAAACAGAGCGAAAAAAGATGAAAAAGATGTTGAACTAAAGTGTAACAAAAAGACTGTTACACACTGATGTTTAGCAGTTCAAAAGTAAAGTAGGACTAAATCTGTTTATATCCCAGGCATATACATTCCTATAACTCTTCCAAATGATGCAAATTAACTTGAACACAACTCACAACAGTCTGTGAGACCACAACAAGCATAAAAAAGTGCCTTAGAATGTTTGTAAAAGCTGATGGAATGTTGTAGAGCAAATGCCTGGTTGCTCAGGCAAACTCAATAGTTCCAGACTTGCAGGAAGCAAATGAAGCACTAGCACAATTGCTATGTAAACAAACTCAGAAGTTCCAAACTCATGCACTGTTATACACTGATGTTTAGAAGTTCAAAAGTAAAGTAGGACTAAATCTGTTTATATCCCAGGCATATACATTCCTGTAACTCTTCCAAATGATGCAAAGTAACTTGAACACAACTCACAACAGTTTGTGAGAATGTTTGTAAAAGCTGATGAAATGTTGTAGAGCAAATGCCTGCCCAATCCAATACTTTGTAGTTAGAAAACACAAGAAGCTTCCCTTGGCAAACTCAATAGTTCCAGACTTGCAGGTAAACAAACTCATAGTTCCAAACTCATAGGAAGCAAAATAGACTGAAAATAAAAGACTTCATCAGAACTAGTGCAAAACATTTAATTAACTCATTTAAAAAAACTTTGTTACTCAATTTAAAGAAACAGTACTCCATTTGTAACATAACTAATATTGGACCTATATAAAAAACATATAAATCTTGGTGATTTATGTATATACATACCAAAAGTAAATACAAATGTATATATAATTATCTGCAGGATCTGATTATATTTTATCAGTTGTTTGTTCTTGCACAACCTTACATGTTCAGGAAATGTTAATAAGTTACATATATATATTAATGCCCACCCCTCCAGGCATGTCTAAATGTCAGTGCCCTGTGCTTCCTCCTATTAACCTGGTGAACCTGGGCATCCTGCGGCAATGTAGCAACTGCCTCATCTACACAGACAACCCTCTCCTCTTACCTCCCAACACTCAGACTTGCGAGAGATGCACTTATATATCTAAATTGGAAGCCACGCACTCTCCAGCCAAGACCGGAATAGCTGCTCAAGAGGAGAAGGTCAACACTTGCACCACACCACATGGAACACATAGCCCTCCAGAACACACACCAGCACTGCCTTTATATAAAAATACAAACCACACACCCACCTTTGTGGAGGCTCTCAATAAAAATCTATCCAAACAGCAGAGACCTGCAAGGCAGAAATGCACTCGACCACCACAACACAACACTAATCACAAGACACATAACTCTCCTAAACAGTGTGCCACTCAACCAAAGCCCCTAAGGCAAAACAGCATGCCCAATACGCTAGTCATAGGTGACTCGATAGTGAGGCACACTGATGTCCCACTCACTAGGTTGAATAAGGAAAAAGTAATAGTCAGCTGCCTGTCAGATGCCAGGCTCCACCACATAATGCATGCACTCAGGTCTCTCAACAGCAGGTACAAATATGACTGTCATTGTACATGTGGGTGTGAATGACCTGAGATGTACCTCCCTAGACAACATGAAAAGAGACATGGAGAAGCTCTCGGATTATGTAGTCCAAGTGGGAATGACCATAGCCCTGAGCAGTATCCTACCTTCACCCAGAATGATAACACAGTAAAAACAGAAAATGATTGATTTCAACAATTGGTTAAGTTTCTAGTGTCATTCTAACGGGATCCAGTATCTGTCTGCCTTGCATAGCATGACTGACAGACCTCAATGCTTTGACAGAGATGGCCTGCATCTGTCATCCCTGGGCTTTTGGATACTGGCCAAGGCTCTTGCCACGCCTATAGTGCCTTTTTTAGGCAGTGTTCAAAAGACTAAATAACCACCGTAACAGCTACAAATAAATACAATCTGACGGTCATGCTGCTCAACACTAGTAGTCTAAATTTCAAAATGCACTCGCTTGAAGCACTCCTTAAAATGGAGAACATTGCCATTTGTGCTGTAACAGAGACCTGGTTCAAGGCAGCAGAAAGCACCCCTGCACTACCAGGCTATAACTCATTCCACACATTTTGGCCAAAGAACTTGAACCAAAGCTACAAAGACGGTGGTGTTTCCATATTCATAAAGGATGCACACACCTCCAGAATGGTAGCTCAACATAACACATCAGAGATACTTCAGGTGCAGCTAACATTGGGTAAGACAGCGATTCAGGCCGTAGCCCACTATAGGTCCCCAATCACCTCCCAAGACTCATACTCCACATTCCTAAGCACCCTGGAGAATATTAGGGTCCAGCCTAACACTCTCATACTGAGTGACTTCAACTACCCCTCCATTAACTGGGAAAACTACTCATGTACCAATACACTTGCCCAATGTTTTCTGGAATTCATTAACTCCAATGCCCTGGACCAGCTCATTCTTAGCCCCACTAGAGGTAAAAACATCCTTGACCTAGTTATTACTAACATGGGCGACCATTGCTCTACACCAATAGTCAACTCCTCCCTGGTTATATCCATCCACAAAGTAATCACCTTGGAAATCCTCACCCCCCCCCCCCCCGCAACGGTAACCACCATGAAAAACTTCTTCAAAGCTATCTTTGGGCTCCTAAAAACAGAGGTGGCTAACTTCACGGCACCCATGCAAATGGAGAATAGTTGCATGACCACCGAATCATACACCAGTGCATTGTATGAACACATACACAAATGCATGGATCTTGCCATACCCAATAGAACCAAGATGCTCTCCCAATCTGATGGTCCCCTGCCATAAATAAACTCTACAACAGAAGGAGGAAACTGATGCAGAATAAGGTGAAGTCTCAAGACTGGAAAAACTCCCCTATCAGCCTCAACAAAAAGTTGAGATCCCTCATCAAATCCTCTAAAGCTAGCTATGAAAACAAAATTGCAGCAGATAGTAAAGACAACCACAAGGCCTTCTATAGTTATATAAAGAATATCCATGGCAATACCCAGATTTGCTCTGAGCTACTGCACAATGGTACCTCCTATACCGAGCCAACAGATATTGCCAGTATACTGGTCGACAGATTCAGTACCAACTTTACCCCTCTCTCCCCTCCCAAAGGACCTATCACATTAGCAGTAGATTGCCAGGCACCCAGCATTACTGCTGCACAGGTTAAAACAGCACAGTCCAAGGCTAAGAATACAGCTTCTATGGGACCTGACAATATGTGTTCTGCATGAACTACAGAGTGAACTGGTACCTCACCTGTGTGCCCTGTTCAATCACAACCTCACCTCAGGCTTTGTCCCTACCAAATGGCACACTGCTACAGTCATCCCTCTCCACAAAGGAGGAGCGACTACATAACCTGGGAGCTATCAGTCCTTTAGCCTAATGAGGCTGATATGCAAAGCTATGGAATGCATCATCATGGACCTAATAAACAAGGATATAGGGAATCTCCAAACTCTGGATCCCACACAGTTTGGTATTGTGAAGGGTAGATCATGCCTGCTCAACTTGTTTGACTTCTTTGAGTCAGTCACCAGAGCTGTGGATGAAGGCAAAGTGGTTCACACAACCTTCCTAGATCTGGCCAATGCCTTTGATACCATTCCCCACTCAGGAATCACAGAAAAACTCAGCAAGCTAGGCATCAACCCCTATATCACTAGGTGTGTTCTAAACTGTCTCACAGATACACACCACACTGTGAAAGTGATAGTCCCCACACTGTGCAAGTAGCTGACTCCAAGTCAGACTGCCAACCAGTCACAAGTGGAGTCCCTCAGGGTTCAGTCCTGGGTCCTCTCCTGTTTGGTATATACTTCTCTGAATTACAGGCCAACACGAAGGGACTCTAGCTGACAAAGTTTGCAGATGATTGCAAGTTGGGAGCTATTATTAACTCCCCAAGTGATGCTGACAGTCTACAGAAAGGTTTCAATGAGAACAAAGACTGGTGTCAGAACCATGGCCTTAAGCTCAATGCCAAAAAATGTGTCATCATCCCCTTTGGGAAAAAGCCGGTTCCCATGAATTACCACATCTATGGTAGTCCACTGAACACAGAAGGCGTTTAAAGAGATATGGGAACATAGGTTGACAGCAACCTCTCTTTTGACCACCACATTGCCACTGTGGTCAGAAAGTCCTTCTATGTGGCACATCTAATTGCTAAGGGTTTTGCATCCAGGAAGAAAGCGGTCATTGTCTCCCTCTACTCTTCCCTCATTAGGCCAATCATCGAGTACAATGCTCCATTTGGCATGTATCTCACTAGACACTTACAACAACTGGAGAGGCTGCAAAAGTACCTCACAAAGAGGATTCTAGGCCTTAAACACTTGTCTTATATGGACAGACTCAAAAAACTCCAACTATTCTCTGTCTCATATCACCTACTTAGAGGCGATATCTGCTTGACTTACAAAGCCATGTCTGACCCAGCTCTGTTAGAAATGCTACATCTAAAGAAATCCCAGTCCCTCCGCACCACACACTCCAGAGACCTCATCCTCATTACCACAATCAACAAAACATGCTGGAGGGACAGGTTAATAACCCAGAGACTGCCCATGCTATGGAATAGGCTTCCCATACATGTCAAGCAGAGCACCTCACTGGCCCTCTTCAAGAGAAATTTTGATGAGTGGATGGGAAATAGAAAATTCACCTCAGGGATCACTCCAGTGGCTCTACTTGACAGAGGCACTGGGAACTAAGGTCGGATAATCCTATGGGCTAGGCTTGTAAAGGCTTCAGGGCCATTAGCCTAGTACACACCTATGAACCTATGAACATGCTTTAAATACTGTGTGTGTGTGTGTGTGTGTGTGTGTGTGTGTGTGTGTGTGTGTGTGTGTGTGTGTGTGTGTGTGTGTGTGTGTGTGTGTGTGTGTGTGTGTGTGTGTATATATATATATATATATATATATATATATATATATATAAAATTAAAAAAAATTTATATAAAAGTTGCAAAGAGGAACAATGTCAGATAGTGCTTGTGGGCCTCCGGGGGGTAGAGAAATTGGGGAGGCATAATTATGAGCCATGGCAGAACCAAGGAGGCAAGGTGTACACCGCACGGTTTTTTGGAGGAAATGGCCAGAACGAGCAGGTGGACACCAATCACAAATACTGGAAAAGTGAAGTTTGTTGGTGTTACACTCAGTTTTTCATGCTGTTTGATGTAATTTGTTTAAACTATACAATCTGATGAAGTTATGTATTTGATTCTTTCAATAAACAGATAAAATGGCTACCCTTGTTTTTTTCTTTGTGGAGGATTTGGGTGGTCTGGAAGAAGGCAATCGTTTGCTCATGCCAGCACTGTTGTCATATTGCATTAGCCAATGTAAGCCAAGGGAGTGGGCTGCCTAATTTTCTCCCCAAAGTCATGTTCACTGCTTCGCTCAGGTGATCGGTTGAACATGACTCACTCCTCCACCCCACGTCATATTTGTAAAAATATATTTTTAAAAAAAGCTTTGTCAGATTTAACATTTGGGAGAGTGCCATTTTGCCTCATCTGCCCTGCTACCCCTACCCAAACATGCACATTTTTCTGAGCTGCAGGTAGTTTTTGTATTCCTCCAAGGGGTGGCAAACTGGAGCAGGTATAAGTATGAGCCATGGTGGAGCTGAGGGAGCAAGGTGTATGCATCCAGTCATTGGAAGGAACTGGCCGGAATGGGCAGGAGGACACCAACCAGTAAATAGGTTCATAGGTTGGTACTAGGCTATTGGCCCTAGGCCCTGTACAAGCCTAGCCATAACAATTCCCTGGATATTTCTTCCCACAATATTTACTTCCCTGGACCCCTGTCTAGCAGGGAGACTGACGTGATCTCCAGGGTGAATTTCCTATCTCCCATCCAATCGTCAAGGTTCCTTTTGAAGAGGGCCAAGGAGGCACTCTGCTTGACATCTATGGGCAGTCTATTCCAGAGTATGGGGAGTCTCTGGGTCAGGAACCTATCCCTCCAGCATGTTTTGTTCATTGTGATGACAAGGTTTAAATCCCTGGAGCGTTTGGCTCTGAGGGATTGAGATTTCTTTAAGTGGAGCATGTCCAAGAGCTCAGGGTTTGACATGGCCTTGTATGTAAGCAGAGATTACCTCTGAGTAGATGATATGCCACAGAGTATAGCTGGAGTTTTTTTAGATGGTCAGCATAGGACATCTGCTTTAGGCCTATGATTCTTTTAGTCAGGGATTTCTGTGGCCTTTCCAGCATAATTTTTTTTTTTTGCTAAATATAGTTTTGATGCTGTTGGATGCAATTTGGTTAAACTGTACAATTGATTAAGTTATGTATTTGAGTCTTTCAATAAATGGTTGCAATGGCTATCCTTTTTTATCTTTGTGGGAGGCTTGAGGGGTCTGCAAGATGACAATTGCCTGTTTTCAAATGATTTCCCTATACAGAATTTTCTGAAATATTTCCCATTCTGTTTTAATATGTTATAGTGATAAAAAATAAACAGAAATGCACAAAGTGTGTGTACTTCTTTTACAGGTGGAATTGATTTTCTATACTATTTCAAAAAACTCAGATTCTTACATCAGCAACTTAAAAGTTAGTTGTGATTCTGTAATCTTAAATAAGAGGTTTCATCACAAACTGTGTTTATTTTATTTTTCCTATAAGTAATAGAAGAAAAATAAGACCTATGTATTCTCTGAAACCATAGTAATGTGCTGAGTTAAGGATTTAATATTATGTTACATGGTTGCGGTCATATCTGCATAAATTAGCAAAAAATACAGTATGCTCTTGAGCCCCCCCCCCCCCCAAAAGTGTGTAACAGTGGAAAAAGAAAAGGCGGCTCCTATAATTCAGTCTAAAGCCACAGGAAATTCGTATTTGGAGACTTATAAATAGGGAGAACCTCTGCTTCTTCAAAAGGAAAACAGGGAGTTACAGAAACTTCAGAAGTTGCTACACTGTCTGCTGGAGATTTCCCCTGGAGACAAACCTCAGACTGTACAGAACACTATATCTTTTAGACAGTTATTATACTGGATAAACTAGTATTTACTTTTCCAGATGAGTGAGTGGATGTCAAGTCATTATTTTTGAAAAGCCTGGAGTCCTTATGATAAGGGAACAAGTACTCATTAATTTATATGAGGACATAATAATGTGGTTAGCAGATTGGTAGTATGACACAACTGAGTAAATGGGGAAAAAGGTGACCTCCATTTACCCAGCAATTCACAATTTCATAAAAAGGGAGCTATGAAGGCCTTGACCCTATGGTACAGAAGGATGAAGTCATGAATGTGACCCAGATGACCCATGTTCAATTAGTAACATGTGTGCTGGTGGGGATGGGTAGAGATGATGGGAGTGATTTACCATTGCCTGCTAACCCATTCTGTGGAGGAGAGATGACACTGGTTTATCACTTGAATGATGCATATTAAGAATAATAGGTGCAGCGTCTACAAAGAATGGGCTTGCTGAGCATGCTTCCAAGAGGTGCAGTTCACTAATTCAGATAATAAACGTGTGTGTGTGTGTGTGTGTGTGTGTGTGTGTGTGTGTGTGTGTGTGTCTGTGCCTGTGTTTATAGAAGTAGGCATGCTTTCTCGTGGTAGACAACTAGGGTGGAACTTGAGAGAGCTGCATGGGAATTAGGGGCTCCAGAGATTAGGAGATCTGCCTGACCTACAGATTATTCCGCTCCCTACCATTCACTTCTAATGGAAGAATGGGGCTGCTGTGTCCATCCCAGGAAAGGAATGGGCTGTTGGGTTCTTATCCTGGTAGGGGTTGTGGCTGGTCTCAACCCTGATGTGGGCAGCACTGGTGGTCCTGCCTTGTCTGATAATAGGTCTGGTTAACTCTTTCAGAGAAGTGGCTGGTGACACCCATGAAATTGGTAATGATCCCTCAGAAGTAGGAACAAATGGTTCAACTGGGTGAAAATAGGGTAAGGGATACTGAGAGAGTGCATTAAACAATCAGAGTAGCCTGCACAACACATGGGTATCAAGGGACACACTGAGGCAGTCTAAACCTTCACAGCAGGTTACACAGGCAAAAGGAGAAACCTCTCACTGAAGCACATGAAAAGGTCTTGGAGTAAAATATTTCATTGTAACGAGATATAACATGTATGGTCCAAATGTCCACAGCAAGGAGATATGGAATAAAACATGTGTATGTCAGCTAATAATAATAGTTTCTTGGAACTTCTGCTTCAGATTATCACAATGGCCTGTAACATATTATAGCAGACAGTAGAAGAATATTTCTAAGGGTAAACTACATTAAGTGTAATTATTGTTAAATCTCCAGTTGTTATAATCATTACCTACAGGCAGTCCACTCTGTGTAGAGATGTGGAAGGGGCACCTTTTCTGGTACCACTGGCCAGGGTTCATTTGGACAGGAACATGTATACCTTTCAACTGTCCAGATTTTCAAAGAATGTCCAGATTTTTACCTCGTATTTCTGGTCTGTTACCCATAAAATTTTTGTTTATCTGGATAACCATTGAGGATCAAAATCACTAAATAATGGCCAATATTTGAGTTTCAGAAAATGCATCCCAATGCAAAACTTGTAATTCTATCAAGTTTTTAAGTTTATAACAGCAAAATTTAAAATCTGTTCCTATTTTTGTTCTGTGTTTCCCCCTCACACTATTTTGCCTTTGTCCACATTTTTTTGTGCTAAGAGGTTGAGAGGTATAGGAAGATGTCATTCTATCAAAGACACTTGAGTGAAAATGTTTAGCCAAAAGCACTTTCACTGACAGAGGAGGATTCCCTTTTCTTCACTGTTGTGCAGCCTCGAAGTAGGTATATTTAGGTTCAGGAGTATGGGGGTATCCCCTACATGAGTGGTGTAAGGTGACTTGTCCCTCTGCAAAAAATATTTTTTCTTACCTTTGGCTAAATATTTTAGCTTGATTTGCAAGCAGCAGAAGTTCCATCACTGCATCAACATGAATGCATTTGGAATGGGAAAGGGGGGCAGGAAGGTACACATATGACACTGTCTGATGAATCCAAGCAGGTGTAGACAATGATTTTAATAACACAGTATATTAATAATGTGGTTACAAACAGCCATGAATATAATCATGTGCAAAAGTTAACACTAATGAGATCCAGTCAGTGTCCACATCTCCAACAGAAGCTGGTAATATAGCCACTGCAGAAAAAGAATAAGCTGATGGCTAGTTCCACAACTATGGGGGGATCTGGCTTCCTCTTGAAGAATTTACTTCAGTCGAAAAATGACTGGTCACAATAAGTCTCCATCTGAGACACTGGTAAAAAAGTACTAGACTACCATTGAAATGAGAATTGAGGAATATGACAAAGATATATTAAAGGCAGGCTTATCTCTCAGACTTCAAATTACAAAATCTAAGGAAGATAGCTAAGTGGGCTCCTAATTCTCAAGGGTAAAGGGAGTCTGTATACTGCCAAACGTTTTTTTGCATAGAAAATAGACTCATAAAATAGGACCAGAGAGAGACCAAGTTGTTGGTAGCCCTAAGGGTCTGTTTCCAGACACTTCTTGACATTGTCCATGATAATCTTTTTTTCAGGCTGTATAAACATAAAGTGTACAAAATGGGTTATGCAAAATTTATTATTGACTAAGCATTACAAATCATATAAAAAGTACTACAAAACTTATGAGCAATTTCAATAGGTTGTAAAGACAAAAGATTAAGTGAAAAGTTTACTGGCTGTAAGAGTATCATGTAGCAAAGAAACCTGAAAAGCAGTCTGAAGTGAAAGGTTGTCTGTCAAGGCAAAGAAGTGCCATGTAAAAATGGTAAATGTATTTTATTCTGATGCTAAAAACATAAGATTCCTTTCAAATGAAAAGCTGGGTAAGTGTAACGTGAAATGTATTTTGTTGTTACCTCAAGCTTTGGTTCCTAAGTGGCTTTCAATAAAACTTTAAGAGTATAGAAAAGAAGTATATGTGGGAGAACTGCTAGGTCACGCAGTGATCCTTTATTTGGACAGTAGGTTGTTAAGACATAACCACCCTCCAGAAATATGTAACTGTGGATACAGAAAGGACATATTTGAGGCTCTCTGCATACCAAAAAAGTATGCAACTGTGGAAACAGAAAATACATCTTCTAAAGTTCAAACTAAAGCCATAAGGATTCCTGTTAAGGATTGTATAGATAGAGAGACTGACTTTTAATTCAAAAAAGAAAACAGGAGTTACAAAAGGCACATGAGTTCCTGTATTGCCTGCTGAAGAATACCACAAGAAAAGCTCAGACTATACTGGTTATAAGGACTTTGACATTCTACTTTGAACTGGGAAGGCAAGAGTCAGTTTGGGCACAGTGTATGTTTTAGCCAGAAGCAGATAGTTTTTAGTTTATATGTTAGATACATTTTTTCTAACCATTTTGTATTTTTGAATTCTTTATTTTATTTTTGATTTATTGTGTGATCTTCTTATTGTTTACATACATACTTGAAAAGGAAATATATTAACCTATTTATTGTAAGTAAAAATTGCATTATTTAACTTTAAATACTTGTGGCTGATGCTTTATTTTTCACTTAAGAGTGTATGCATTTTATCTGAGTATCTGGTGTGTGGTGTCTATTCTTGGAAGCTTCACTGCTAAGAGCTAGCTTTTAGCATTTTAACTTTTAACATTTGGCTTATTTTAGGATAGATGGTAAGATGGAGTCTTACTTTGTTAGTTCCAAATAACTGGTTGTGGTGTAACTTAAAACTTAAGGAGTAAAATCGTAGATAGACAGTGAATATAACTTTGATGTATGTCTATGCAGTGAGGGGCTGATGTGGGTGTAGCAGGTGTTTACGATTGCCTATGGCAGCAGTGCGTATTTGTTGTATACTTGTAAGATCAATCACTGTTTGCATTTTAATGGATGCCAGTATTGGGAATCAATCCCTCTTCTGTTAGTTATGTCGTATCAAATACTGAAAGCAGTACTGACAGAAGTCTGCAGGATCCAAAGCCTTTAGCTGCTGTCTGTCACATATTTATTGGTGGCAGACAGTATATACCTATTCATCACACTCAGCTTCATACCACAGACAGAACTTCACACTGTCCCATGCAGTGGTATCACAAGTGGAACATTTATGGCCTGCACTGCCTTTCTAGTGCTCAAACCCTCATAAGGGGCTTATGCTGAACAGTCAATATTTCTAAATTAAGGTGGTATATGGATGCAGGTGGTAAAACACTTATTTTTATCACTCTGTTATGTTACATTATATGAAATGCCAGCTTTAGAGATATTACAAATGCAGAATTAGGATATGAGAGATTGTGTTATTTTGTTATAGTAAAAGCCAGGGAAGGCACGGAGAGACTTCTGAGGGGAAGCTTGCTAGAAGAAGCTGTCAGTCAAACTTGACGCAGTTTCATAAGCTGATTAGAGCAAACTGGATGAGTCAAACATGTAAACAACTCTCACAAAACTGCAGAGATCATCAATAAAAATTATTTTTTTTTTTATAAAAAGACAACACCATGATCATAAGTGACTTAATTCCCTATCTTCTTACTTATCTAGCTGTACTAATTCCAGTTACTCACAGCTGTGGAGGAAGAAGTCTCACCCACTGCGACCAAATAATGTAAAATAATTTCAGAGCTTGCATATTTAAGGAGTTAGGAATGGGGAAATAGATTTCAGAAAGTTATGATTCATTGAAAGGTAGGATTCTCATATCACCAGTTTCTGATAAGTTTCTAGTTACACTTTCTTTGTTGTCTTTCGGCCCTGGCAGGTTCCTCAAGGGCACTCATTGTTCTAATGTAAAAACATCAGTAACCACTGATGGTGCTCATGTTTTTATTCAATTTTATTTTGACAACAAGAAATGTCCAGGTCAGCATAATCCATTTTCAATGAAGTCCTAGGGAAAGGATCCCATGCCAAAAAAAAAAAAAAAAAACTGAAAGAGATACAAAAAAACAGCACTAGTCTTCAATATTAACAGAAAGAAAACAATACAAAAAAAACCTCATAAAATATACAACAAACCAAAGGGAAAGTTCAGTATAAACAATACATTGCAAAAAAATTAAATAAATAAAAAAGAACACCAGAGTAATTGACTGCAATTTAATTATAAGCAAAACATGTACAGTCTATTATAAAAAGAGAAATCTGACTGCATCTACAATACATATGATTATACAGTATCATGAAATTGAGTGTTATGATACATTCTTAGTTCATGGTTAAGAAAATGAGCATGTGCCTATAAAAGGAAGAAAGGAAGTAGTTGGTGGAAAAGTTTCACATAGGTATATGTGAGGTGATGTTGAAGTCTAGCCATTTTAGGTTGAAGAATGAGACACACTGGTGGGTTCCGGAGTGCTGACATTGTGATTGCATTAATTTCCTGTCATTGACATTTGTATGTTGATGAGTACATTGGCAGAAAATAAAAATGAGTGGGTAACATATATCATGTTACAAGACTGGCAGGCTTTTGGTAACAAGTAAATTCTGGCTTCCTATAACCAACCAGTATTATGATTCATTTTGGTGATTATATGGTTAATATGCTTGTCAGAATTAAGCTGATTACTAAGACTTTAACCTAAAAGTGATTTATTCACTGATAGTACAAATGACAGAGACTGTGGGTTAATGTGGGGGCTATAAACTGTCAATACTTGTGGTTACTGGTTGAGAAACACATAGATTTATTGGTATCCAGTAAGAAACTGACAAGGAATATTCACTTAGAATGCTTCTGTATTTTTGTTGCTAGCAAGATTATTGCATCATTAGCATAATGACTAAATTTAGAAGATCCACAGTACATTTCCATATAACTGACAAATAAGGGAAACAGAACTGGACCAAGATCTGACCAATGTAGTACACTAACAAAACAGAAAAGAAGAGAACATATTACACTATTCCATAGCTCGAGCTCTACCTTCCAGTTTTGTAGCAAATCACTTGAAGAAATTTAAGTGCAGCCCATGAGAAGAGAGCTGATTAGGAAGAAGTTTGTGATTGACAGCATCAGAAACTTTTGATATATATAGAAAGAGAATTCTGACTACATCAGTGATCTAAGATGACATTTTATATATGCAGTAATGTATAACAGTGCAGTGTCTGTCCCAGTATTAGACGGAAAACCCTGCTGATAGCCTGTAATGAGGCTGTTTTCAGTCAGATATTCTGAAATTTCAAGAACCTTGGCCACTGGGGACAGAAACAAAATCGTGTGATGATTGTCTGTGGAAATGAGTGAGTCATCCTTGTGCAAAGCAAGTGCCTTCTACATCAAAGGTGCATGGCTTTCCCTTGATGGATCCATTCCTTAGAGCTGTAAAAGAGTTGGTTATCACTTTTGCTGCTTAAAAGTATGATTTCTTGTGCTTTGTGTTCTTTTCTTTCTGCATTTTGGACAGTCACTTTTACAGAAGGAAGGTTTGTAAGGTTTTTTTCTGTCCTTATTCTTGCACAGACCAGAAAGACAGAAGTCCATATGGATAGTGACTATCAAATGTGCATTTATTTATTTAATTTTTTGTGGGAACACATTTTAGAAAGTTCCCCCTTTTTAACAGTCAGCAATAAGTTGGCAATAAGGTTGTTGAGGTAGGAGTTGGGGCAGAAGAAAACAAACATTTGCAAAATATATAGAAAAGAAGAAAACAGACTAGGCCATTACAGAAAAAAAAAATCACAGTTCAAGTAACTGCAAAATTTATTGCTAGTATAACAGCTTAATGAAATCAGTAGTGCATTGTACACAGAAAGAATGTTGCCAAGTTAGTAATGGTTTGAGTGGAAAGAGAACTCATCTTGGTTCCTACCAATCAAATCACATGAGCAAGTATAGAGTCAAACACTGGGAGTTCAGACAAAAGAACAGAGTTTGAGGGTGTCACAATGGAGAACATGCCGGCTAGTGAAAATGTGTTCAAACATCATGTTTCACAAAGGGAGAAAATCTGTATTTTAAGATGCATTGCAGATACCTTTGAAGTTAGGTCACTGTGTTGTCAGGTTTGTCTCAAGTTATGTTGTTTCACCCACAACCTCTTAGCTCTGTAAGTAATGAGATCATTACTCCTTACTCAAAATCTACAATATCTTCAGATCTGCAGCGCTCACTGCCTTACTTTTAACAGCCTTGGAAAGGCATATGTGAAACAATATTTCACAACAACCTTACAAATGTTATCAGGTCAGCTGGTCAGATAATACTGGGCATCCCTGAACCCAATAGAAAATTGGCAATAAAGGGTTCCAAACACAAAGCTCTCTGGAACAAACTACCAACTAGTAGCAATCAAATCTGAAGTGAGAGTGACATTTAAAGGGACAAACTCAGTGCTTTTATTGTTTGATCCTGCACTTTTACATTTTGCAGTGTGTATGTATCTCTGAGTGTGCTACAGCTTTGGTTGGGGGGGGGGGGGGGTTGGAAAGGGATGCCTACAAGAAGGTTCAACACTTTTAGCTAGAGTCTGTTTCAGATTACAGTTGTGTTCACAACAGCATTACATTTGAGACATTCATTAGGTTAGCCTGTACCTTTCATCCCGACAGAAAAGTTGTATTCCCATGGGTACACCTTTAGTGTCTGTATGCTTTTGTACTGATTGACAAACAACTAAATGTATCTTACTAAAGGCTAACACAAAACACACACAGACACAAGAACACATACTGACATAATATTTAATATATATTAAATTATATATATATATATATATATATATATATATATATCTATATATATATATATATATATATATATATATATATATATATATATGGGTCGACCTGATAAGATCGAAAACCCACATAGCTGAAAACAATAACACTGAGACGAAAACACCGAATCTTCAATTAAACAACTCCTCACATAACCAACAAGTTAACCAGGGAAAGGAGGCAGTCAGCCAACATTTGGGAGTTTGCCCTTTTTCACCACTATAGTGCACTCTCAGAGTTGGTACAAATAGGGGGTGAGGGGCAAAGCCCCCCGATTTTGTATGTTTGAAGTGCTTCTGTGTGGTTTCTTGTGCTTATTGGCTGACTGGTTGCTTTCTCTTAGTAAATTCTTGGTGTTGTGTGGAGTTGGTTAAGTGACGATTTGTAGTTTTCATCTTGGTGCTATTGTTTCGGGTATGTGGGTTTTTCGATGTTATCAAGTAGACCCTTGGTGGTGTGCACAGACCAAATAGCATGTAGCAAACACAAAAACATTGACAGCACCCTTGAGTAAATATTTACTTTCCAATATTTTTATTTTCAGTGAAGAGGACAACAGCAACAAGTTAGGCACACTGGTTTCTGCTACAAAACCCTTCTTTAGTGAAGCTGAAATAAACAAGTAAATAATATGAATGTATGTGTGTATATAAACCTCATAAGCACATAAATATGAATAAACTTGTGTATATCTACTATCTATCTATCCATCTATCTATCTATCTATCTATCTATCTATCTGTCTGTCTATCTATTTTTCTGTGTGTATGTATATAAAATATATAACAGTTAGATGGGAGTCATCCAAAATATGAAACGTCCCAAATATCAACCTCTCTTTTTTCAGCACACTTTGGTCAACAAAACAAACAGTTGACAGGTGTGAAATCTCAGAGTTGGAGTAAGTAATTAGTAGGGATGTAGAAGCATAGACCCCCCCCAACATGGGGAGTGCTGCAAATATCTTGTCTTTTAGTTTGCATGATCTGCGGTGTAATCCTAGCAGAATGTGTAGTACCCTGTCAATGTTTTGTTGGCAGCATAAACCTATTAATGTTAGCATAGTTGATATTGAGGTTATTTGATCTAGTTAACCAGATCCTTAATATATACATATATATATATATATATATATATATATATATATATATATATATATATATATATATAGGCTTAATAGCACAACATTGATGACTGGAAATCTGAACCCCACTGTGGGTCTACTTCTACATTTCAAACTTTCAAAACATCAACTTTCTTATGGTTGAGACCATAAGACTGAAGTTTAGAAACTTCAAACCGTTTAAATGAAGATCGCTGTACAGCGTAGAATGGTATATTTCCTGTTTTTCTCACTGTAGTGCAATCTTGGAGTTGGTATATTTAATTAGCAAGGGGTGTGGGGGGTGAAGGGGTACTTGCCCCCCTGCAAAAACGTAAAAAAAATATTTTTTTGTTTTTATTTTTTTTATTTAAATTTCAAAGTTTCAAAACTTTGATCTTATGGTCTCAACTATAAGCAAGTTGACATCAACGTATACATATATATATATATATATATATATATATATATATATATATATATATATATATATATATATATCTGTCAGATGATCAAGTTTCCGAAAACTCGAAGATCCAAAAAAAAAAAAAACATAAAAATCTACATTTTTTCCCCCCTGCAAATTATATGTACTAACTCTGAGACTGCACTACAGTAAGGAAATGGGTAAATTTCCTGATCCTCGCTGTACCTCAATCTTCATTCAAAAGCTTCGAGTTTCCAAAAACTCGATCATATGGTCTCATCCATATGAATTTCGAATTTCTGAAAACTTGATCAACTTATATGGATACATATCCCTTTCTCTCTCTCTCTCTCTCTCTCTTTCTCTTTTATGCAGTGTTTTTTTTTACTTAAAGAATTATCAGCTGTGGATGTTACATAGCACTCGGTGCTTCTAAATGGAGATCGCTGTACAGTGAGGATCGGGAAATTTACCCTTTTCCCCACTGTAATGCAATTATGAGTTGGTATATATAATTTGTGGGGGGGTATTGTGGGGGTGTAGGGGGGCTTGTAAAGAAAGGTTAATTTTTGAGTTTAAATTTTTTTTATGTGGAGTTTGTTGTTTGATGTACTGACTTTCGGTATAGTAAACTTTCGTTGTAGTGAATTTTTGATTCTGTGGTCTTGATGAAGTAAGTTTCAGTTATGTGTCTTTCCAGTAAAGTCAAGCAGACCCATGTACATATATATATACATATATATATATATATATATATATATATATACATATATAATACAATATCTTCTTTTGAAAGTTTCTTTAGTTGTGGTATAAATTGCCATATATTTTGGCTGATTTACACTTTATTGAATGTGTAGTTTTAGATTTATTGTGAAATTGTCAGACATTGGAGTACAGGGAGTTTTCCCTTGTATTATCTCAGAGCTGATATATATATATATATATATATATATATATATATATATATATATATATATATATATATATATATATAGCAGGGGATTGCAGGGCACAGATCACCATGTGTGGGCAACAAGAGGGCTTACCCCCTGCAAAAAACAATATGTTGGTGATCTGAACCATTTTTAACTGTTTCTGTAGTTGAATTAAATAAAACAGATTGGTACAGATTATCCAGTCAGTTATTAATATTGCACTCCTACATTTTTTTCATGTCACATTACAGTTGTCCATAACAATCATGAAGATTTTTTACCTTGAGATGCATGAGGTCAGAGCAATAATACTAACTTGCCCCTACTTTGACTGCGTACATACAATCACATATCTTTGATTTCTTCATGCAGGTACAATTGCATACTTATGCTGGAGTATAAATATAGCTAATTTCCTCAAGGTGCTTATTCCATGTTTAATCATTTCAGTTCCATTCCTGACAAACTCTGTTTTGTTTTTCTTTCCTTGTGGTCGGCTATTAACCCCCCCCTTTCCCAGGCCATTTCTCAGTGGTGGCCCAGCATACATCCTCCATCTTCAACTGATTAATATTTTGCAATGAGGATCACTGAAATGTTCATTGGTCAGTACATGCGTGACCTGCACACTGAATGACTAATAAGGAAATTACCTTACAAATACATTTGCCCAGTCATTCTAATAATTTACTGGTAATAAAGACATTTTAGAATAAAATACAAGTGTCATCATGATCACATTTGTTGCTGGTCATGTGCTTTGTGCCTGCATCCATTGTCTCACTTCTTCACTGTCTGTGAGTCTGCTCCCTCCTAGGTTCATAGCTTCTTATAAAGCTTATGATCAAGGAGACCATTAAAGAGATCAGCTATATCACCTGGTACTGGTGTGGGATTGATATTGTCTGCCATTAGTAGATTTTTCACACATATCCCATGTGAAAATTTGCTGTCACCCATCCACTCATCCAGACTGATTGTAAAGGCTGGCAGGGAATTATTCTGATTGATACTTATGAGAGGCCTACTACAGAAATAGGAGATGCATTAGGTTCAGTTCCAGTCATGCAAGCTGGTATTAATAATGCAGCAGTACAGGCTTAGCTCTGCAGAATAGATCATTGCTTTATCATCGATTCTGTTTAGGAGAAGAAGTACAAATAGTGTGATGCCATTCATAGCATGGAAATCTAAGCAGAGATCACCACACAGGAGCCTACATGAGAATGATTAGAGTAGTTGGTCCTTTATTCTATCAGAGTAGCTAAGGGTATTCTTCTCAGTGAGGAAATGTTGGGGTCTGTCCATTTGGTTTAGGTGCTTAGCAATGTGCATGCTGAAAGGGGGTAATGAATTATATGATACATCTAAAGAAGGAGGAATAAAAATGTACCATAACTTATTAAGATCCTGGAGTGATACCACTAAGAATAAGTTGGGAAAGGTCAAAGTTTTTTTTAATGACAATAAATAAAGAGTCAAAAAAGAGTTTGTTATCAAGATAGGTATCAAGCAGTACCATGGTTAGACTGGGGCAAATGGGACAGCTGCACTGGGTGCAAGTTTTTAGTTTACGCAATTGGCATGGTAGAAGAGCTGGCAATGGGGTATGAGTGTAGAATCAGCAATCATCTAAGCAGCCATGCTTAAATTAATTACTGTCTGTGTGCATGTGTGTGTGTGTGTGTGTGTGTGTGTGTGTGTGTGTGTGTGTGTGTGTGTGTGTGTGTGTGTGTGTGTGTGTGTGTGTGTGTGTGTGTGTGTGTGTGTGTGTGTGTGTGTGTGTGCATGCATGTGTGTGTGTGCATGTGTGTGTGTGTGTGTGTGTGTGTGTGTGTGTGTGTGTGTGTGTGTGTGTGTGTGTGTGTGTGTGTGTGTGTACATGTGTGTGTGTGTGTGTGTGTGTGTGTGTGTGTGTGTGTGTGCATGTGCGTGTGTGTATGTGTGTGCATCTGTGTGTGTGTGTACATGTGCGCACGTGTGTGTGTGCGTCAGTGTGTACGTCTATGTGCATCTGTGCATGTGTGCATGTGAGTGTGTTTGTGTGCGTGTGTGTATGTGTAAATGTTAATAAATGTAGCAAAGCACTAGTATAACGTTTAGCTATAGTTAGTCGTATGAGACTTTTTTTCTCACGAACACGAGTGAGAAGGGCACTATTCTGTGGACTGCCCAGGGTGCCAAATGACCTAGCTACTGCTCTGGTATTATGTACCTGATGACTAGTGAGACTAAAGTGGAAAGTGATTTATATGGTGCATGGTGGGGATGCATTTCTTTGTGTATCAGTAGAAGAAAGACATGTTGAACAGCTGATGGAGGGGGGTTTGCTAGATGGGACATAGCATTTCTCAGCAGACATCCAAAGAACATTGTCAGGACTCAAGAGAACTGGTATTTCAGTTTTAGAACTACCTACTGTCTGCTGCCTCTTCAGTTTATTCTTTGTTTTTCCATTTATTCCCCCAAACAGTTCTGTGTTCTTGGCAGACATACATAGTATATTAAGCTCATTTTTATGGTAATGTGCTTTATCTTTCCCTGGATTCTGCACTTGTCCAAAGATTTCATCTAAATAGTATATACTGCATGAAGTATAGCTGCCTCTACTTTCTGAGTGTTTGTAATCTGCCAGTTAATGTGTCAGAATTTAATTTATATTTATATATATACTGCACTGGTTCTACCTGAAGAAGACGCTGAGAAGAAGCGGTATTAAGATCAGAATGCAGAGAAAGACGACGACGAGAAGACCGACGAGCGATGACAATGCATCGACGGGGCAGAAGAAAGACCGACCGCGTGACGCACAACACGGCGCAAGGCAGGATGCGACATGGGGTGACGGTGTGTGTGGATGAGGTAGATGTGAGGGGTTAGGGGTGCGAGGCAGGGGTGTGTGGAGTGGTTAGGGGGTTGGGGATAGGGGTGGGTTAAGACTGCACTATGATGTGTGATGTATATACGGAGTGACTGATCCTTAATTCTTGGTCTCCCTAGAAAGAGCTCTACAGCCTAGTTGGACTTACTCAAATAACAAAATATAGCAAATAAATAAATAATAGTGCTAGTACTACCAGCCAGTCTGAACCTGTTTGTCCCTCAATCAAAAGGGGCTAGGCTAGGTGAAATTAACCTCAAATTTCAAACTTTCTGAAAATATATCTACACAAGTATACTTATAGTTAGAATTCTCAGTGTACAATTCATAAACCTTAACATTATTAAATGCTAAGCCTCACAATTTTGGCTTTCCTGTTTATTGTGTTATTTCTATAAGATGGCAGGTGTATAATGAGACAGAAGAAATATATGTGTCACATGAGTGGTATAAATAATACTGAATAAGTTGTACAGAGATACAGTCATATTTTTTAACAGGATTCTGTGCTGTACAGACAGTAACATAATCTTGCATTTTCATATTTTAATATTGTTTAATGTTTTTGTGTTTCATGAATTTCAGTTATCTAACATTAAATTTCCTAAATTTATAGCATTTAATATTGTTGAGATTCATGAATTAAATATTAACAGCCTTTAGTCTTTATAAAACAGAGTTTCTGTAATTAATTTCCCCTTCTTGTGTAAAGTAATATTGAGTGCCATAGGAATAAAGTTACTGTTTAATGCATTTGCTTCAGTACTTTATGGTGGATTGGAATACCAAACATGATGTTACCTTTTTATATACTGCACTGAAATGTAGAGTAGAAGAACATACTGCGTGTAGATGTTTTCCTTTACAAATTTAATTTCACAATAAACACTTTTCTAGTATTTGATCTGAAATACAAAGGATGGTCACACAATGTGCAGTGGAGTGGATACAGGCCACACACAGGTTTAGCTGATTAGAAGATACGGACAGCATGACTGTGCAGTGACCAAAACATCACAGTATGAAGTGGATATGAATGAGTAAATAATTAAATAATGACATATAAACGAAGAACCCCATGCAAATCAGTCACACAGACTACGGAAACAAAGGAGCCCAAAACAATGGACTGATTCATGCACCAATAGAGGAGGAAGAGACGGCAACTGACATACCACCCCCTGACAGAACAACATATCAGGGTCAAGTTCAGCACATACAACAATACTGTAAGAGGCCTAGTCAAACTGTGTAGGCCTAGTCAAACTGTGTAACCCACAAGCAGAACTGATGGGTATGCCTTGCATGCTCATTCTAGTGGACACAATGGTAGATGTAACATTAAATATCTCAGCTATAGGGACATTCAAATGGGAGACACATTAGACATATCATAGGCCTTAGCCTCGCAGATGCTAAACCACTTCCTCAACATTATTCTACAACAGGTGAAGGGGTTTTATCTGGTTCACTGAGATAGCAGAACAGAGAACCCAAACTGTCAAGGCCCTCTATGACATATCCCATTTCTCTAAGGTCCAGGAAGCTACAGATTGCACCCATGCTGCTATCAAGACCCAAGTAGAGAGAGCATGTGATGAAAAAAAAAAGAAAGGGTTTCCACTCCCTGAACTAGCATGTGGTCTGTAAACCCAGAGCATTATTTATAATGTGTCTGTGCACCATCCAGCCAGCTCACTTGATCCACACATCTGACACATGGCTGACACATACCAACACTTCCTGCCACAGGGTCTCCTGCTTGGTAGGTACACACAGGCACACACACACATGTAAGATAGATATGCCTATACACACAGGTACCATGTTTGCTGGGAGTAGGCCACATATAATATTTTCTTTGTGGTGTATTACAGGAAATACCAGATATACCCCAGTGTTTTAGTTGTCAATGCTGATATATAACCTTCAGACCATGAAGGAAATGCCCCACAAGGCAGCCTATAGATAGACTCAAAACAGAGAGTGGGAATTCAGATTACTGAAGGGCATCTCCAATATTTGGACACCTCAGGAGGGGTACTGCAATATATAGTCCAGCTATTTGCAGTAAGATATTTGTTGCGTGCCATGTTCCACAATGTGCTATTACACAAATGGAGCAACAGGTGAACATTATGGCAGGACTTGTCATACAAGCAGAAGGCCAGAGTAGAGAGTCAGGAGAGGAACATGCAGCAGTAGAACCATAGTCAGGACAGAGATGAGTGCAGTATATTGCAGCACTAGCAAAGAGGCAATATATGGCCCACAACTATGAACCATGATGCAGACAGCACAGAATAAACTGATGCATGCAGTATTGCAGGGCGGTGCATGGACTGACTACACTGTGGATCAGACTTCATCCTACAGAGGTTAGGATGTGAGCAGGGCACTGTCAACTGTCATTATCACTTGCACAGTTTGGGGGGATACAATGATAGGTGCCAGCAGTGCTATAATGTGGGATAGGACCATGGGATGTGAACATACCTCTCAATAGTCCAGATTTTTGCAGAATGTCTAGATTTGTGCATCATATTTTCTGTCTGTTCCTCATAAAATTTCTGTTTTTCTGGCAAATCATGAAGGATTAAAGTCACTAAATAATGACAATCATTTGAGTTTCAGACTTTGCATCCATCAGAACATGCATGCTAGCACAAATCCTATTATTATATCAACTTTCTAAGTCTATAAGAGCAATATTTAAAATCTCTCCCTGTTTTTGGGCCTTTGTTCTCACCATTACTTTGAGGTTTGTCTAGATTTATTGTGCAAGAGGTTGAGAGCTAAGGATGTGAACATGTTAGCCAAATACTCTGGGAGGTTATGGTGGGCCAGGGATCATATCCTCCAGTAATGGGCTGAGCTGCCATTACATGTCCATTATCAATGACCATTGGGTTGGCTTGTGGTATCATGGCAGGGAAGAGGATAGAATGATGGGCCATGTGCCTGCACCCTGATGAGACATCCCATGTATTGAGCTCAAGCAGTGATGCCATCTATGGCCTTGACAATGCCCATGATTGGGTCTGGCAGGCTGTGTGCCACAGGTGATACTGATGCTTTCACATCAATGATCAACATATTCTGATGTGGAATGGCTTGTGTCTGACCACCTTACATTTACACATTCCCACAGTCACAGACTGCATGGTCTTAATGTAAAATACATCTCTTGATGCACCTATGGAGGAAACATTTGCCACAACTTCCTCTTCATCACTGCATGCACAGCAGACTTCTTTGCCCAGATCACTGAACTGCACATCAGTTGTTTGCTTCTGAGTGTCATTGCCATGTCAGGGAGAATCCTGGAGTCATGCTAGTGTTGTACTGTCTCTATGTCTTTCCCATATGGTGGCTATGCCCACATTAGAAGTGATATGTATGTTTGAGGCTGTGTGGGATGGGGACATAGGTGGAGCTCAAGTTTGACTGTCAGATATGGGATGTCTGTAAAGCTCTGGTGCGGTCATGTGCTTTGCCAGTCCCTCTACAAAGGCCTTTGTAATGGTGCAAGTGGCTGGCACCTCCCTTGTGGTCTTGAAGACACTGCCGCTGTCTCATCAGACTGTCATTTGCAAGTTGCCATCAGCATCATTCAAACAACCACATATTATCATGTTTTGCTAAGCCTTTCCATTGGTGTAACATGTTAGACCATGAGCACACATGACATTATTTTCAGCCCACACACATATGCTCTCATATCCCCTTGTGGCATGTATACAAAAAGACAGCGAAACTTGCAGATGTTCTCCTTTTCCAAAACTTTATTCCGTAAGCGCTTTTGTAAGGACTAGTATCCAAACTTCCTCAGACAAAGTTACACAAGCAGTCAATGACTTATATACTTATACAATTAATAAATAAAACAATAAAGCAATTATATAAAAAAAATTGAATAATTAAATAAACAATTAAATTCCTTTCCTCCTATGGAAAACTATTTACTTTGTATTTCCATATATAATTCATGATTTTATTACTAAATACCTAGACACTAAATTAGTGACTTGAATTAATATAAAATGCAAATGTATTAAGTTGTGGCATGTATACTGGTACACCTGGATAAAGTGTCGTGCAGTATGCTGAAAGACATACCTTGTCATGCAGGATGTTACATTTGCAGATCAAAGATGCCTGGAAGGACAGATATGCTGATGGACCTTGGATGACTCCTTTCTTCAGTTATACATTGCTGTGTCCAATAGTCTACTGTAATGGACATTACTCACTTGGTGTTTCCCCGTGGCTGGAGAGAAAGTACCAAATATTCCTTGACCTCAAACAGCTGCTTCTGTGGCAGTGGTATATTCCCAGGCACAACATTCCGTGTCTTTTCCTTTGTATGGATTTTTGGATTGATAACTCTCCAGTGCAACCTTTTATGGCCACCTCCAGCATTCACATCCTGCAACAGTCAATGTCAAATCTGGTCCAAACAATGCTTGTTTAGAGCACATTTGTCTAGAAGGCACATATCATGTGAATGGTGGGTCTGCAGTAGGAGTTCCTTCTCCTGGCTCATGAACTTTGCTTGGTGTTGCTTTCCTTAGATGGCCATGCCAGAACCTGTACAGATAAGGGCCAAATATGTCAGTCAGTGAGTGTGTAAGCTATGTTGTGCCATGCATGTGAGTTTGGCAATGACCTCCCAACCCTTTATGGACCTGGTTAATAGCTGCAGTTCCGGCTATGCACTGCTTTATCCTCCCTCATTTTGTACTGTACCTATATCTCTATGTATCATCTTAGAATTCCACAAACCGTTTGGTATGTAATTCCCATAGTATCCTATGCTTACAGCTTGAACCCTCCAACATGCACTATACAATGCTGTGTTATGTCGGTCTGATGGTGTTCCATGTATACATGTAACAAGACTTGTGCCTCACTCTCCCTGATAGCCACCATAGAGTTTGCAGCTGTGAATAAGGTGCTTTATCAGATAGGACTCCTTTTGTATTTCTGTAATGCTCCACATGTACAGAGCTTTACTCAAATTCTTCAACATCACAGTCATATGGTTGTAAGAGGTGTTACAAAATGGAGTTGGGAACTTAATGCATATTAACAGCAGGCAATTATTGTGTTTGTTGTCCTGGTGGTGAAGTTAATGAAGTCAGATAATGTGATTGTCTAAATGGCTGCTTATGCGCAATGCGCTAAACATACATAATGGTGCAATACACCCACAACTCATTTGGCAGAAAAGTATGTTATATACTCATGCATATAGCATGTGTTTGTGCTTAGTTTCATAATACAGTGTTATATTGCATGATATGTGATTCTCAAACATGCATTCATGTGAACAGGTCTACCATATTTCTCCTCAGCTAGACCTACTGAGTGGCCATAGCTGCCTCAGCTAGTGATAGAAGTAGGACTCCAGCATGGTGTGCAAGGAACAGCAGGACTTTCCTGTTGTGCCTGCACAGAGACTTCAAGGAGTGCCTGCTAGCCCATTATGATGACCCTTTGAAGAACTCCTCACTTGGCCTGTCAAACACTTCCAATAACTGTTTCTCCAGCTATTTTTCTAATAGACTCCCATCTGCTAAATGGATTAATTCCTACTCATCCATCCTACCTGTCAAAACAGGTGTTCCCCAAGGTTCCAAACTGGGGCCACTGCTTTGCAACATATTTACCAAGAACCTACACACTGCCAAATGTCAAGCAACCCTCATACAATATGCCAATGACTCCACATTAATCTGTTCTGCCAGTAACTCAGTTATTCTACAACACTTCACCCAGGAGTCATTTTTATCAGTTGAAAGCTGTCTCAATAACTCCCAGCTTCTGCTCAGTCCAAAAAAGGTGTAATTATTACTCCCAAAAGTCCTTACACATCTCAAATAAAATTTCTCAATAACAGCCTCTGCCAACACCCCTGTAGACGTCATCCCCCATACCAAGCTACTAGGCATGACAATTGATAATGACCTGAAATTTGACTTACAAGTGCAGCAGGTTATCAAAAACTCATCAACAATTAGGGGCACTCTATACAACAACAACAACAACAACAAAACTAAACTGATTCATCCAGGAAACTCCTGGCCTCTACACTCATGCTTTACTATATGGCTCCCCAGTACTGCTTAACTTTCAAGCTTCCATGCAAAATAAACTAAACCAGTGCTACAATAAAAAAGCAAGATATGTCACTAACTCATCAAACAGAACCCATTACTACTTCTACCAGCTATGTAGCCCACTCCTTTATCCCCTTCTCCCTTAAAAGTACTAACAAGCTTTCCAAGTTCAAGACCAATCTAAAAAAAATATCTATCTGACACCTATACCTGTACCAGTATAGCCATCAAAACAGATCCATGACAACTTACATACTATAACTAAGCCTTTCTCTCTCTGAATTCACTAAAACTTCCATATCTTCTTAGGTAGTAATGGTTTAACATCAAAAGAAGCTCTCACTTTAATGACATCATACTACTAATGTATACTTTTCTACCCTTTCAGCTTCTACTTTTCATCTGCTCTCTAGTGTCCTTCCATATCATTCTCATATGTCTAACAATAATCACCTCTCTCTCTACGATGTCACTTTCCTCTCCTGCACAATACTCCTCCTCATGTCACTCTATTACTCTATTTTGGCAGCAGAATACTTTATTTCTCACCTCCATATATTATTAGAAATATAGACAATATTTTGACTGACTATATATTTGCTTACTTGACATAGGCTATCCACCTTTGCAAAGTGTCTTGCTACTTGCAACACATATTCTATTTGTGACAACATTTTATCCTAGTAATATTCTATAAATGGATTTTAATCTGGGGTATTTTATCCGTTGTGGGATTTTTTTCCCCTTGTATATAATTATTTATCAACAACTGTAAAATGTGTTCATGTGTGTTTTGTCTACCCTTTTATCCCTAATGCATTGTAAAATGTTTGATCTGGTGTGTGGCTTTTCTCCCCTTGTATATAATTACTATTCAACTACTGTTTAAATGTCTCTGAATCTGTTGTGAGATTTTCTCCCCGGGCCCCTGCTGAAATTGGGCTACTGGCTCATTTGGACTTTCCCAGTTACCAAAGAACAAATAAATAAATAAAAAATAAAGAAAATGTATTATATGATCACAGAAAAAAATATGAAAAAGGACATTATGCAACTGGTGTTTTCTTTCATACTTGGCTTAAAAATAAACCCAGTAAAAAGAGATGTGATGTTTATGAGTGAAGATGAAAGGAGATTTGGGTTACTAAATTCCACTGTTTATTCTGCTTCTTTAAATTCATATAGGGTGTAAAAGTTGGTAAAGGAAGAGCAGGAGAATTTAATAGTGAGAATGTTTGAACAGCAGTACAAACATTTCTGGGAGATGATGAGAATAAGAAAAAGAAAAAAATATGTAAATGAAGAAATTAAAATTTTATCAAGAAAAAATACTAAAATGAAAAAAAAATGATATAAAGAAAGATAGAAGGATGTGGTATAATAATGTGATAAACAATATTTTTATATAAATCAACAGGAAAATTTACCAGAAGAAGTGATTAAAGCCATTAAAATAAAGAAAAAGTGGTGTACCAAGATATTAGAGTGTCAGGATTTCCTATGGAGACTGGTAATAAATAAGTTACCAGTAAAGAGGAATATGCTGCATAAAAAAAGTGTGTTGATTTTGTCAGAGGAAGAGACAACAGGGCATGTTTTTTTTTTAAGTGTAAAAGAATGGTGAAACTCTGGAAAAAAGTATGTGAAGACTTTTTTTTGAGAATATTAATGACATAAACTATATAGAAATGGATGTGATTAATTAATTAATTAATTAATTAATTTATTTATTTATTTATTTATTTATTTAATATTTGTTTACTGGGAAAGTCAACCCTGCATTCATGTGAGTTTCCTCCAGGTACTCTGGTTTCCTCCCACATTTCAAAGACATATATCAAGAGCATTTCTCCCCGGGCCTCTGCTGAAAATTGGCTTCATTCCAAGTCGGACTTTCTCAGTTAACAAAATGTTAAATAAAATAAAAAAAAATAAAAGTCCAACTTGGAACTAAGCCAATTTTCAGCAGAGGCCTGTAAAGAAATGCTCCAGATGTATGTCTTTGTAACGTGATATGTATGATTATTGTAAGAATAAGAAGAAAGAATATGTGAGAAAGGTAAATCAGAATTTATTTCATGTAATATGGGTTATTTGGAAAGAAATATTTAATGGATTTTTGTTTAATGGAAAATGGACTTTGCCAGATATATTGAGAGAAATCAGATAATGGTTGTCTGTGAGTGGGGGTCAGTTATGAAAGAATAACAAAGAGGATGTTATAAGAAAAATGATAAGCAGTAATAAAGAAATGTGTATATATGTGCTTGTAAATATGTACATTTTGTAAATATATAAATAATGTTTTACATTGTGGTAAATAAAGGATCCCTACTGTTTTCGATAAGTGACATTTGATTTTTTTATATCCACCTGAGCTACCACCAACTCAGACAGGAACTTGATTTAATGTTTCATATTCCAAACTTAAGGATATACCTCACTTAGTAGCAGCCACATGTAGTGAACACTTCACGTCAGCTACAGTTATTGAAGTTTCACAGATCTCTGGGTCCTTCTGTGATTACCATAGAGTAAGTTTTAACTTCCCTTTCCATGGCCAAATATATTACATCCATGGGCCCTGACAATGTACCTGGTTGTCTAATAAATAATGTCAAACACTCCCTATTTGAGCATCTTCTAATCTTCTTTAATTTAAGATTCTCCAGAAGCTTGGAAAATAGCCACAAGGGTAGCCCTACCTCAGACCCTGGTAACTATAAGCCCATCTGGCTAACAAGGCCAGTATGTATGATCACTTAATACATCATACAAGCTTCTTAAATACTAACATTAAAATCACATTGCCCTGGTCCAATATCAGTTTGCTTTGTAAGGGATGTATCATGCCTACTAAATCTAGTTAACTTCTTCAAGAAGGTCACAGAATTTGTGTATGGAAGCTTCACAGTCCACAAAGAGTACACAGATTGACAAAAGCCTTCAACGCAATCTCCAATACAGGTACTGTAAATAAGCTCAAAGATTTAAACATTAGCCCTTTTGTTATGAGGTGGATAGCAAAGTGGCCGTCTAACAAAAGATACATATTAGCAGGCATTACCTCAGAACTTTGTGCTGAGACATCCCTCTTCTGTTCATTATCTATTTTGCCAGTCGTCAAACTACAAACACAACCCTTTGACTTTTTAGGTTTGCTCACAACATTAACCTTGGTGCTTAAGTTCATAGGTTTGTAGGTAGATACTACATAATCAATCAGACCATTAATAGCGTAGTCCAGAGCAATCAATATCAAGTGTTACCTTCTGACTCAAGGAGGGTTATAAAATATAGGCCAGGGGAGACTTTGCAAGCGCTCATCCAGTTTTCTCGGTTACTCTTGAATGTAGCCATGGTACTACTTAACTTAATACAGAGGTAGTTTATTTCATAGGTGGGGAATACACTAGGATAAGAACCTGTTGTGCCAATGTGCCCTGTTAATTTGCTTACAGAAACTGAGGCCCTTTTTACTTGTGTGTGAGAAGCCATTAATTCTATGAAGACATAGTAGGTATGGGAGGGTGGGCTCTTTCATGGCCTGAACACCAAATATAGATCGTTGTATAGGAATCCATATGAAACAGAATATAAAGAATAAGTGGCCAATCAGTCTGGATAACTAAAAAGTACTAAGGCCTGAAGCTTCTTTTGTTAGGGACCTCTGAAGTCTTCCCAGTTGAATAATATGTTTTCAATAAGTAGATCCCAAAGGGGGCAATAATGACACAGAAGGAAGTCGAGTAAAGTGGGGAGTAACATTTCTTTGATTCTGGGTCAAACAGAAGAAATTTCTAACTACAGTGGATATGTAGTGATCAAATGAAAAATAGTCACCCACAAGGGTGTGCAGATCTCTAATAATAGTGTCCTTAAGGAATGTGTTAACTATGCAGAAATGACTTCCTTTAAAAAGTGGACTATACTGTGTTTTTTTTTTGGTATTAAGTCTGGTCTGAGATCATTGGCTTTGCTCTAGCTGTTTGCATAGTTCAGCCAACCCTGTGTACCTTTATGCCCTGTGGGTATCCAAATAACAACACCTAGTTTACATCAACAGATTTTGATAACCAGATCCCTTGGATACAGTCTTATAGATCACTGAAATATATGCCATATAGAAAAGGATCCAGCTCTGAGTAATCCTACTTTTTACATTTTTACTTACTGATGCAGTGCCTGCAACTCTAATGATGTTTTGTATCCAACATCCAATTTCCCATCCATCCTACTATAGAAAGATCGGGTTTGCTATCAAAATGTTGAAAGTCAAAAAAAAAAATCTATTCACTTGATTGAACTGACATTCCGAATTTGGCAATGCTGCTTATACAGAATGTCAAGAATCATCACCCCGTCGTCCGCATTCAAACAAATCTGGAATGTCAAGAGGTGACGTCAGACACTCAATAAGTTGTGCTGAAGCTGCCGTATGAATTGTATGTCTACAGCATAAGTGCTTACAGATTTTCAGGGGGTAAGCCCTTCTGCGCCCCTCACAACCCCTGCAAATTATATATTTCAACTCCAAGATCTCATTGCAGTGAGGAAATGGGTAAATTTCCTGATCCCCACTCTGTTATGAGAACGTCAAATGCATATTAGCAAATGTACAATACCATTCACTAATGTGCATTCAAACATTTGCAGAACAGCATTATGGAAACTGGAAAAGATGCATTTGACCATCCTAGTTTCGCATACGTGCCATTCCACATTTTGATATTAAACCTACAGATCGATGTTTAGGTTCACCAGTTTGTCAACAATGCCTGCATGGGGTAATATTGAAAGGTCTGGATAGGTCTGAGTATGCTGTCTGTATTATATAACTACCATCAACTGATTGCGTTACCCTTTCAAAGAAGTTATGACCTACTTTTTGACAAACCAAACTGATGTAAATCCAGGGCTAAGAGATTACCAATGTCCTAATTTATAAGGCCTTTACAAACAAGACTGGCAAGACTAATGGATCTATAATTACCAGGGTCAGACATTGGGCTTCCCTTGTGTAGTGGAATCGCAATGACTGTTCTCTAGGCATTTGCGATATACGCAATTGCAAAACTCATGCTACAGAGATTTAATAGAGATTCTGATAGGCCATACTTGGCATTAATGATTAAGTTTCCTGGAACATTATCAGGGCCCATGGATGTGATGTTCTTTGTTTTAGAAAGGGTTGGTAGGATTTGTTCGATAGAGACCTTAGGAAATAGAGGAATGAGGAATCAGGGGAAGTTATGATGGTGGATGAGATGTAGTCCACACTAAAGTTTTCAGCTAGAAGACAAACTATTTCTTTGGGATCAGGATGGATGCTATTACTTTGAATCAATGATGAACAATATCTGGGGGTTGTTTTTAACTTTCCTATGTAGTTGAAGAAGGATTTATAACTAATTTTCATATCAGTGGCCATTTTGAATTTATATTCAGCTCTGTCTGGTCATACTACACAGTCCTCCAATAAAAGCCTTATTTACTTTTTGTTTTTCACACTAATTGCATTCAGCAGACTGTCATGACTCCACCAGCTTCATTGTCAATTTGTTGTGCATCTGTACAAAGCAACATTACACTAATAATTTATTTATATATTTTGTGAATCAGGTTAGGCCTAAGGGGAACATGCCCTTTTTCAGAAGGGACCCAGGTGTATGTAGAGTCAGAGTGAGCTGCTGCCTCAAATGTCATTTACTTTGCACTGCAGGAATTCACGCACTTTATTTATTTTATTTATTTATTCATTTATGCATGTATGTATGATAGTATGTCTGTATGTATGTTTTGATAACTGAAATGTCCATCTAGGATGTGGACAATTTTCAGTTCATGCATTTTAGCATTTTACTTTTTCATGCACAGCAAAAAGTACCTGTAATAAAACAGTCTGTCAAATGAACTGGCTATTCCGTCCTTAAACTAACAAAATGACACCTGGAAAGACAGAAAGGTGAAATGGAAATAAGATTAGAACTGAAGAGTGGAGGTGATCTTTCTTCCTCTGACTCCTTCACAGCTCACTTTTTATGGTGATAAAGAGTTTTATTGCTGGAGAAACTAGTACAGCCTGACACTTGGAAGAGGGAGAACAGCTGTAACTCATCACCTTGGAATGGTTGTCTTTAGGCAACACTGACTGCTCCTTTCTTCTGGGGGGATAACATTGCCCGTGGCTCTGCAGTTGATGGTGTAGTCAATTTAAAGAACTTCATGTTCACATGATTCCAAGGCACTGGTTTTTAAACAGAAAAGTTTTATAGTTGACAGACTTCAGGAAGGATAATTTCTGAAACAGATTTCTTGTTTCCGTATTTATCATGTCTGAGTATCCCCAAACAGCACTGATCACACAAACTCAATTCACTCAGCAGAAGCTTAATGAAGCTTCTGGAATAGGGCAAAAGCTGGGTCATTACAGTTTTCTGAATATCCCTGATAAAACATAAATAAATTAGTCTAGAAATGCAAACTCCTTTCAGTATCATCAAGACACATTTATAAGCATTCCCTTCAAGGATAGTCAACCCATTAAATGAGGAAATACACAAATCTAACCTGGGCTTCCAGATCTGAGAGTAATATTTTAACCAAGATAAACTTGTATTGCCCCTCCATGCAATACACAACAGCAGCTCCTTTTGTCAGCACTGCCCCTACACACAATACACAACAGCAGCTCCTTTTGTCAGCACTGCCCCTCCATGCAATACACAACAGCAGCTCCTTTTATCAGCACTGTCCCTCCACACAATACACAACAGCAGCTTCTTTTGTCAGCACCGTCCCTCCACACAATACACAACAGCAGCTCCTTTTGTCAGCACTGCCCTTCACACAATAGACAACAGCAGTTCCTTTTATCAGCACTGCCCCTACACACAATACACAACAGCAGCTCCTTTTGTCTGCACTGCCCCTACACAATACACAACAGCAGTTCTTTTTGTCAGCACCGTCCGTCCACACAATACAAAACAGCAGCTCCTTTTGTCAGCACCGTCCGTCCACACAATACACAACAGCAGCTCTTTTTGTCAGCACTGCCCCTACACACAATACACAACAGCAGCACCTTTTGTCAGCACTGCCCCTCGTTACAATACACAACACCAACTCCTTTTGTCAGCACTGCCCTTACACAAAATACACAACAGCAACTCCTTTTGTCAGCATCATCCTTCCACACAAAACACAACAGTGACTTCTTTTGTCAATGCTGCCCCTAGACACAATACACAACAGCAACTCCTTTTGTCAGCACTGCCCCTACACACAATACACAACAGCTCCTTTTGTCAGCACTGCTCTTCACACAAAACACAACAGCAGCTTTTTGTCAGCACTGTTCCTCCACACAGTAAACAACAGCAACTCCTTTTGTCAGCACTGTTCCTTGACACAATACACAACAGCAGCTACTTTTGTCAGCACTGCCCCTACACAATACACAACAGCTCCTTTTGTGAGCACTGCCCCTACACACAATACACAACAGCAGCTCCTTTTGTCAGCACTGCCCCTCCATGCAATACACAACAGAAGCTCCTTTTGTCAGCACTGCCCCTACACACAATACACAACAGCAACTCCTTTTGTCAGCACTGCCCTTCACACAAAACACAACAGCAACTCCTTTTGTCAGCACTGTTCCTCCACACACTACACAACAGCAGCTTCTTTTGTCAGCACCGTCCCTCCACACAATACACAACAGCAGCTCCTTTTGTCAGCACTGCCCTACACAATACACACTAGCTCCTTTTGTCAGCACTGCCCCTACAAACAATACACATCAGCTTCTTTTGTCAGCACTGTCTCTCGATACAATACACAACATAAGCTCCTTTTGTCAGCACTGCCCCTACACACAATACACAACAGCAGCTCCTTTTGTCAGCACTGCCCTTCACACAAAACACAACAGCTACTCCTTTTGTCAGCACTGCCCCTACACACAATACACAACAGCAGCTCCTTTTGTCAGCACTGCCCTTCACACAAAATACAACAGCTACTCCTTTGGTCAGCACTGTTCCTCCACACAATACACAACAGCAACTCCTTTTGTCGGCACTGTTCCTCTACACAATACACAACAGCAGCTCCTTTTGTCAGCACCATCCCTCCACACAATACACAACAGCAGCTCCTTTTGTCAGCACTGCCCCTCCATGCAATACACAACAGAAGCTCCTTTTGTCAGCACTGCCCTTCACACAATAGACAACAGCAGTTCTTTTTGTCAGGACTGCCCCTACACACAATACACAACAGCAGCTCCTTTTTCTCAGCACCTTCCCTCCACACAATACACAACAGCAGCTCCTTTTGTCCGCACTGCCCCTACACAATACACAACAGCAGTTCCTTTTGTCAGCACTGCCCCTCGATACAATACACAATAGTAACTCCTTTTGTCAGCACTGCCCTTACACAAATACACAACAGCAGCTCCTTTTGTCAGCACTGCCCCTACACACAATACACAACAGCAGCTCCTTTTGTCAGCACTGCCCTTACACAATACACAACAGCTCCATTGTCAGCACTGCCCCTACACACAATACACAACAGCAGCTCCTTTTTGTCAGCACCGTCCCTCCACACAATACACAACAGCAGCTCCTTTGGTCCGCACTGCCCCTACACAATAGACAACAGCAGTTCCTTTTCTCAGCACTGCCCCTCGATACAATACACAATAGTAACTCCTTTTGTCAGCACTGCCCTTACACAACTACACAACAGCAGCTCCTTTTGTGAGCACTGCCCCTACACACAATACACAACAGCAGCTCCTTTTGTCAGCACTGCCCTACACACAATACACAACAGCAGCTCCTTTTGTCAGCATTGCCCTTCACACAAAACACAACAGCAACTCCTTTTGTAAGCACTGTTCCTCCACATAATACACAACAGCAGCTTCTTTTGTCAGCACCATCCCTCCACACAATACACAACAGCAGCTCCTTTTGTCAGCACTGCCCCTACACAATACACACTAGCTCCTTTTGTCAGCACTGCCCCTACAAACAATACACATCAGCTTCTTTTGTCAGCACTGTCTCTCGATACAATACACAATAGTAACTCCTTTTGTCAGCACTGCCCTTACACAAATACACAACAACAGCTCCTTTTGTGAGCACTGCCCCTCCATGCAATACACAACAGAAGCTCCTTTTGTCCCTACACACAATACACAACAGCAGCTCTTTTTGTCTGCACTGCCATTCACACAAAACACAACAGCTACTCAATTTGTCAGCACTGCCCCTACACACAATACACAACAGCTACTCCTTTTGTCAGCACTGTTCCTCCACACAATACACAACAGCAACTCCTTTTGTCAGCACTGTTCCTCTACACAATACACAACAGCAGCTCCTTTTGTCCGCACTGCCCCTACATAATACACAACAGCAGCTCCTTTTGTCAGCACTGCCCCTACACACAAAAGACAACAGCTACTCCTTTTGTCAGCACTGTTCCTCCACACAATAAACAGCAGCTCCTTTTCTCCGCACTGCCCCTACACAATACACAACAGCTCCTTTTGTCAGCACTGCCCCTCCATGCAATACACAACAGAAGCTCCTTTTGTCAGCACTGCCCTTCACACAATAGACAACAGCAGTTCCTTTTGTCAGCACTGCCCCTACACACAATACACAACAGCAGCTCCTTTTTGTCAGCACCGTCCCTCCACACAATACACAACAGCAGCTCCTTTTGTCCGCACTGCCCCTACACAATACACAACAGCAGTTCCTTTTGTCAGCACTGCCCCTCGATACAATACACAATAGTAACTCCTTTTGTCAGTGCTGCCCTTACACAAATACACAACAGCAGCTCCTTTTGTGAGCACTGCCCCTACACACAATACACAACAGCAGATCCTTTTGTCAGAACTGCCCTCGTTACAATACACAACACCAACTCCTTTTGTCAGCACTGCCCTTACACAACTACACAACAGCAGCTCCTTTTGTGAGCACTGCCCCTACACACAATACACAACAGCAGCTCCTTTTGTCAGCACTGCCCTTCACACAAAACACAACAGCTACTCCTTTTGTCAGCACTGCCCCTACACACAATACACAATAGCAGCTCCTTTTGTCAGCACTGCCCTACACACAAAACACAGCAGCTACTCCTTTTGTCAGCACTGTTCCTCCACACAATACATAACAGCAGCTCCTTTTGTCAGCACTACCGCTCGATACAATACACAATAGTAACTCCTTTTGTCAGTGCTGCCCTTACACAAATACACAACAGCAGCTCCTTTTGTGAGCACTGCCCCTCCATGCAACACACAACAGAAGCTCCTTTTGTCAGCACTGCCCCTACACACAATACACAACAGCAGCTCCTTTTGTCAGCACTGCCATTCACACAAAACACAACAGCTACTCCTTTTGTCAGCACTGCCCCTACACACAATACACAACAGCAGCTCCTTTTGTCAGCACTGCCCCTCCATGCAATACACAACAGAAGCTCCTTTTGTGAGCACTGCCCCTGCACACAATACACAACAGCAGATCCTTTTGTCAGAACTGCCCTCGTTACAATACACAACACCAACTCCTTTTGTCAGCACTGCCCTTACACAAAATACACAACAGCAGCTCCTTTTGTCAGCATCATTCTTCCACACAAAACACAACAGTGACTCCTTTTGTCAGCGCTGCCCCTACACACAATACACAACAGCAGCTCCTTTTATCAGCACTGCTCATACACAAAATACACAACAGCAGCACCTTTTACCACCACTGCCCTTACACACAATACACAACAGCAGCTCCTTTTGTCAGCACTGCCCCTCCATGCAATACATAACAGAAGCTCCTTTTGTCAGCACTGCCCCTACACACAATACACAACAGCAACTCCTTTTGTCAGCACTGCCATTCACACACTACACAACAGTAGCTTCTTTTGTCAGCACCGTCCCTCCACACAGTAAACAACAGCAGTTCCTTTTGTCAGCACTGCCTCTACACAATACACAACAGCTCCTTTTGTCAGCACTGCCCCTACACACAATACACAACAGCAGCTCCTTTTGTCAGCACTGTCTCTCGATACAATACACAATAGTAACTCCTTTTGTCAGCACTGCCCTTACACAAATACACAACAACAGCTCCTTTTGTCAGCACTGCCCCTACACACAATACACAATGCAGCTCCTTTTGTCAGCACTGTCTCTCGATACAATACACAATAGTAACTCCTTTTGTCAGCACTGCCCTTACACAAATACACAACAGCTCCTTTTGTGAGCACTGCCCCTCCATGCAATACACAACAGAAACTCCTTTTGTCAGCACTGCCCCTACACACAATACACAACAGCAGCTCCTTTTGTCAGCACTGCCCTTCACACAAAACACAACAGCTACTCCTTTTGTCAGCACTGTTCCTCCACACAATACACAACAGCAGCTCCTTTTGTCAGCACTACTGCTATAGACTGTTAGAAAAATATGTATTAATGTGTGTGTTTAATGCTAATTAGAAACTAAAAGAGTTAACACGTTTTTCATTCTATTTTATATACACTATTTTATATAAAGCTTAGTTTTATATGAGACTAAAAGATGCTTTTGAAACTACAGTGTGCTTTCTGAAACTTGCAAGATGCCCTCTGACCTAGTAACTGCTAGCACAGCAAAATTCATGTTTATGCCTTTTGGAAATGTACTTGAAAAAACAGGTGATTATCTGCTAGGTCAGGAAGCAATGAATAAACAATGCTATATTCTATGTTATGATTTTGAACAATTAGCTCTGTTCGTGGTATGAGAACGTGCACAGCTGCAGAAGGAAGAGATAAAGACAGACAAAGAACTGTTGGAAAAATGAACTGCAATCTATACTTGCTTTGTGCTCAAATTAGCTGTAGTACCTTGAATGGTAACATTGCATATATCTAACTGGTGGTAGCCAAGGCCACGTTGTTTTTCTTAGGAAGTTTCTCACAAAAATTGATAGTACAAGCAGAAAAGCATGAAAACAACTGCTATGTAACGATGATGTTAAAACTTGTGATCTGCTATGTCAGCTTCGTAGGCAATGTCTTATTAGAAAATGTATAAAAATGCTGGTATTTCCTGATTCTAGTTAGACAAACTCTGTATTAGCACGTTTTTGTCTCCTTGCTGCAAGATTAAAGTGCCGTAACCTGAACCTACCGTGTATTGATAATTTTGAAAGTATATTTTTCCTTTGACAGATTGGTCCTTCGGACCGGAAAATATCTCTCGCTCTAGCTCAGGTCAGATGGGCCCAGTGGTATGAAACCGTACGGGGAAGAAGCCACATCGGTTCTTCTGCTTTGAAAGACCTCCGACTGAATTGTCGTTCAAAAGAGGCCAGCCACTGTTTCTGATTTGCGATTGGAGGACGAGTCAATGTTCCAGTGGGATCAAACACGGAGGCTCAGGTAAGGATGAATTTACCTTTTTCTGTTTTAGATCAGGGACTTGTTACAGTATTTTTGTTTTTGTCAGGGAGATTTGCAAGTGCAGATCAGGGACAAAAAAGATTGCTGTCTTGTCATAGATCAGGGAAACAGAATAGGTAGGCAGTTATTCTAGATAAACTGTGAAGAAGTGTAAGTCATGGTACCACGTGATAAAAAGGGTTACGTAACAATTTCTAACTTAGCTAAGACAACATGGGAAATCAGTGCACAAGGAGTTCCCGAGATCCGCCCTTAACCGAAGACGCAAAATATATGCAATTACAGCGTGCCGACAATGTTAGGTATTATACAAAATGGGTTAATAAATACAAATTTGATGGTAATTTAGATAAACCTTCACTTATTAAACTTGTCAGACAACTTAAAACAGACGCAAAAGGTCAGCTAAAAAAGCAACGTCACTTAGGAGTCCCTCTGGCACACAGGTGGCTTGAGGAAGCAAACCGCAGGGAACAAAAAATTAAAAATTCAAAAGCAATGTTTTTAGATAAAGAAGCCAATAACTTGGTAATAGCAACAGCCCCTCCACCCCCTCTGCTTCCCTTACCAGAATATGAAGCGAGTGGACAAGCTGATCCACCTCCGCTATACCCAGCTGTTCCTGCAAAACCAAAACCGTTTGTCAGAGATCCTATCGAGACTAGGTCTCGAACACGCAACTTAAGAGGGGATATTGAATTGTATGAAATAAATAAAAATTCACAAGCTATGAGTGAAGAAGAGATATGTCCACTCATAGAAGTACCAAATCCACAGGCAGGACAGGCAGGACAGGCAGGACAGGACCCAACTCTTCTAGTATATAGACCGTGGACACCTGAAAACATCCGGAAAGCCACAGAAGGAATTCCCCATCCGAAAGTTAATTTTAGAAAATTCTTAGAAGACTTACAGGGCATGAGGTTAAGTTATCATTTGAATGGAGAGGAAGTAGAGAAAGTAGTCAGACAAATCGTGGGTCCAGATTGGCACATGATCAGTGGCAACTGGAATCCCTGTGACGCAGAACTTAGGCCACTCCCACATAGTAACACAGAACTGGATAACAGAGCGAAAGGTCTGACAGATCGAATCTCTGAGAAATGGAAGCCTAGGGCTGATTGGACTTGCATTAATCAATGCATACAACAAGAAGGTGAAACTGTTGATAGATATTATGCCAGATTATTAGAGTGTTTTAATAACCATTGTGGAATGCAGGTACCTGAAGACCAAACACATGATTCCCCATGTGAGCAGCAGCTAAAGAATGCATTTTTGAAAGGCAGTATTGCACCTATTAGCAGCTTTATTACAAAGCACATGGTAGATCATCTTACAAATAGATTACAGTCATTACTTGAATATGCAAGACATTTTAATGAAAGGCATTTTAATAGCAAAAAGAAAAAGAAAACTCAAGTATTTGCAGTAGAAGACAGATCAGAAGTCTTTGTAGTACAAGCTGGGAAGAAGGGTAAGAAAAATGCCCAGGGAAACAAACAATCTGATAAGCAATCAGAGGACTTTGAGGAGAGAAAGAAAAGGGGTGAATGCTTTAAATGCAGGAAAAAGGGACACTTAGCAAGGGATTGCAGGCAAAATAAAAAGGTAACCACAGAAGACAAGGAGGGTGAAGACTGACTATATGATAGTCAAGAATCACTGGAAAGGAATAATCAAGAAAAGACCAAGTGAAAATGTGATAGAAGGGGTAGAGGATGTGATAGAAGAAATAGAGGATGTGCATGAAATCACAGATAATGAAGAAAATGAAATTTTAGACTTAGCATTATTGAGCCTAGAGCTCTACTTAGCAGACACAAAACTGGAAGTTACACTTCTGGTAGAGGGGAGGGAAGTTAAATTCCTGTGCGACTCAGGGGCTTCACAGACCCTGATACATCCTTCCAAACTACCAGAAAATTCTGAATCACTCGATTATATATTAGTAAAAGCAGCTAATAGACAGCTGTATCGGGAGCCACTCTCCCATAGCATAGCAATAACTGACCCTGTTTCAGGGATGACCCAGAAGAGCAAAATTGTTGTTTCTGCAAAATGCCCAGTAAATCTTTTGGGCAGAGACCTTATGCAGATATTTGGCATAGCAGTAGTTCCAACCATGCAGGGTATGGAAGCACAGCGACAAATGGATACTTTTGTAGTGCGACTGGAGGGTGAAACATTTTATTGGTACAGCCAGGACTTGGTTACGACTGGTCCAGAGGCAGTAACCAAAAAACTGATGAACGTAGCCATCAGTAAATCCCCCTCCCTTGACACTGATAAACAGCATTTGTTGTATTGTACTCTATATTACTGTAGCATACCAGGACCTGATAAAGAATATGAACAAGAACTGTTTAGAAACCATGCTAACAGATTAGTATTGCGTAATCTGTACTGGGACACAGAAGGGAACAGTGTAGTTAGCTGTTCATTGCCCCAGGAATTCCTAGCACTTTATAAATATAATCAATTACCATGTTAGTTTAACTAAAGACAAGAATGTGAAGTGGGCAGATCTAGGAGAAAAAGTCACAAGGTGGGAAAAACAGACAGAATTAGAACTGTCAGAACAGGGAGTACAAAAGCAAAAGATGAATTGGATAACACAGACACACCCAGCTGTGCACTTGCAGGCAAGTGAGGACAGCTGAGCAGCACTCTTACTAGAGGAAGAAGAAAAAGCCTTACGAGGCATACCAGAGGCTCTCTGGTCAACAGGGAAATCAGATGTAGGACTTATTCGTACAGCAGGACCAGTTACTATCACACCAAAGTCAGCATTTAGACCTCAAAAAGAGACAGTATCCCTTAAGAAAGGATGCAGAAGTAGGAATCAAACCTATAATAGCAGCCTTACTTAAGGAAGGAGTATTGATAGAATCTCCTGATTCACCATGTAATACACCCTTATTTCCTGTTAGGAAAGCAAATGGAGAATGGCGTATGGTCCAAAATTTACAAGCTGTAAATGATGCAGTTATACCCAGGGCACCTACGGTGCCAGATCCACACACCTTATTAAATGATTTGAAACCTCAACAAAAGTATTTTTCTGTGGTAGATATTAGCAATGCATTTTTCTCAATACCGATACACCATGACAGTCAACATTGGTTTGCATTTACATTTCAGGGGAAAAGGTATACATATATGCGACTACCACAGGGATATTGTGAGAGTCCAACAATATTCGCACAAGAAATGGCAAGTAACCTGGCAGGATTTATCCCACCAAAAGGCAGTCAGATTTTACTTTACATAGACGACATTCTGCTGGCAGCCCCCACCCAGCAAGAATGCAGAGAAGATACCATAGCATTACTACAATTTTTAGCTACTCAAGGATACAAGGTAAACAAGAACAAACTGCAACTTTGGAAAAAACAGGTCAAATACCTGGGATATGTAATATCCAAAGAAGGCAGAATATTAGATGAAGACAGAAAAACAGCGATATTACAAGCACCTAAACCAACTACCAAGAAGGAAATGATGTCCTTCCTAGGTACTACTAATTTTTCAAACTAAAAAAGTACACGAATTCCAACTCGCCACTCGAAACAACTCTGTATTTTATTTTAAGTGTGTTAAAATATCAGTACACTTTTCGTCAAGGCCACTGCCCTAACTTCTTCAGAAAAAACGGAAAACATCAAATAACCGCCATTTATAGTAATATTATAACAATCATTAATTAATCAATTTACTCCCTTAAAGACACAAAACATGATTCAGACAAACATACCCTATCTAGTATAACCTCGGTATTCAAATTATCATAATTTTAAAAGATATTTAAAAACAATAAACTGAATCTGTACTCATAAAATGATATACACGAATATAACTATATATACACCCAAATATATGTGTGTACCTATATCCCTATTCGGGTACATGTAAAAGTATATACTCGTATCAAAAGCAATGCAGTTATTGATAATTGATGATTTGTTAAATGCTAAAAATATGACATTAAATCGTCATAAAAGGCACATATCGAGAGACCATAACATTTGATAATAACATCAGTGTATAAAAAAAATATATATATATATATACGTATGTATAATAAATAATACATACATATGTATATAATGAAGTAAAAATGCATGTAAGTAAATACAAAAATACACCACAGCCAAGAATAAATGTCCAAACAGGTAAAGTGCATGAAAATGTAAAAATAATAGAAAGTGTGTATATACATACATATAAAAGAATATATACATGAATCTGTATATATACACACATACCCATAACATTTAATAAGACAAATCTCTACTTTATTGATTATTTAATTTATTCCATTTAATTTATTTTATTTTATGCTGGGTGATCAATCATTTTATTTTATTTTATTTTATTTCATGTTATCATATTTTGTTACCTAATTAGGTTTTTTAACCTTAAAATACACATAATGGAGCTCATTTTATTAATGCCTGGATATTGGCGGGCATTTGTCCTGAGCTGCCATAAACGTTCCTTCCTCTCCAGTTTCAAAGACTCCGGTCCTCCCCTTCTATCTTTCTCCAATTGCTCAATAAACCTAAATTTACATTCATGGCCATTGAACTCACTAGTATGTCTAGCTAGTGCATTTTCTAACTTATTTCTATTAATACAGTAAATGTGCTCGTATATTCTTTCACTAAGCTTTCTATCGGTTTTACCGATGTAGAAAGCTGGACAGTATATACATTTAGCTAGATATACTACTTGTTTGCTGCTGCAATTAAACCTCCCATTGGACTTGTATTTCAAGCTACCTATTTTAAACTTACAGCCTTCATCAATGTATTTACAAACCCTACAATTATTACACTTAAACATCCCCTCTTTAGTGGTAAATCTTCGACTATTAGCTTGTAAAATTTCTTTCAAGTTGTTACCACGCTTAAAGATAATTTTTGGTCTCCCTGAGAATAAATCTCTAAGATGGTGATCACTCATCAGGAACTCCCAGTTTTTCATAATAATGTTCGTTATTCCATGGGAGTCTATACTGAAAGTACATATAAACCCACTGGTGCTAATCAATTCCTTATTTACACTAGGCATCATACTCCCTCCTTTTACCTTGTTCAGTATTGGCACGTAGTGTCCTATAAGTCTTTTATGTTGCACTTCCTTAACAATGTCTTGAAGAAAATGTAAAGGGTAACCCCTCTCTTGAAAGAAATTAATCATCAAAGTACATTCTTCTTCAAACTCTTCATCTTTAGTTGTCATTCTAGCTGCCCTAACTAGCTGTCCCTTGACCTCAGATCTCTTCTGGTATATAGAATGACAGCTAGTATAATGCAAATACGTATTGGAATATGTATTTTTCCTGTAAATTTTGGAAACAAACATCCTATCATCATACTCCTTTCTTAAATCCACGTCAAGGTATGCTATCCTATCCTTCCTAGAACTAGATGTAAATTTAAGGAAATCAGTACTAGTGTTGAACAATTCCAACATACCACTAAGTTCAACATCTGTTCCCTGGAATAATATAAATATATCGTCCAGAAAACGCGTGTAAAACAATATTTTATCTCCAAAGTCGGGACTGTTCAACACAAAAGACCTTTCCCAATATGCCATTACTAGGTTCGCCAGTCCTGCTCCACATGGGGAGCCCATTGCGACTCCAATTTTTTGGTGGTAAATGTCATTATTAAACATTACATAATTGTAGGAAAGGACTGTATCTATCAGTTCTTCCACTAGTTTAATTTCACTAGTAGGTGCATCCAATAATCTTAACATACATGAAACCCATTCAATCCCAACACCATGCGGGATGGAGGAGTACAAGTCCTTTATGTCCACTGTAACAAAAACACTATCAGCACGAAACTCTAAGTTGTTAATAGCTTGTAAAAATGACCAAGAATCTTTTGAAATTTGACACTCATTTTTAATATATTTCTGTAAAATTTTATCCACTACCTTAGCACATGTGTAAGTAATACTGTCCCTCCCATCCACCAAAGGTCTCATGGGTGGGTTACTCACACATTTATGCACTTTAGGGATTTCGAAAAGAACCGGAACTCTAGGTGCTGGCTGCTGTAAATAAATATATAAGCTTTTATCAATTCTAGCTTCAATATAAAGTTCCTCTATTAAAGCTGAAACCTTCCTATATGCCCCATACATCTCACTCGTAGAGGCTCTTAAATAAGTATCACTGTCCAAGATGTTTAACATTCTAGTGTTATAGTCATCGGTAGTCATTATAGCAAGGCCCCCACCTTTATCAGGTTTCATAATGCGAATTGGGGCCTGACTTAAAAATCTCAAAATATCCCTCTCTTCTCTACTTACATTATATTTATAACTATTTATTTGGCCAGATGTTGATTTAACTTTATTTAAATTTCGTAAGTCAACTTCACTTACTTTTTCAAAGAGAGTGATAAGAGGGTGTAAAGGGGGGGTATAAACACCAGAAACGTAGTAGTCGGACTTCTTGTTCAAGTTCTCACCCATTAGCGCCAACAAATTGAGTTTCCTAGTGAAAATTTTAAGATCAATTAATGTGTTAGCCACATCTAACTGGACAGTAGGAACAAATGAAAACCCTTTTGACAACAAATCTATTGTTTCTGTACAAATTGTCATATCTGTGTAGTTAAAAATCTTAAAATCACAACTAGAATTAAACAGTACATTACAACGTGGCTCATCGTCGGAAAAAACATCCAAAACATTATTAACTACCATTTTTTTCTTTTTGTTTTTCATATTCCTGTTGTTCTGTGTCCCTGGCTTCGAGGCCGGGGCACGAAAATTTCTTTCATTAAAGTTTCCTCCCATTTTGTTCTGCCCTCCATTTTTTGGGGCAGTAAAATTGGTATTGGTGTTTTTTGCTAGTCTTTCACTCCGACGAATAAACCCTTGATTGTCCTGTTGGTTGTTCCCCGAATATGTGCCATTAGTATTAAAAGAGTCACGTATCTCAATTTCAGCTCCTTGGTTGTCATTATTCCTGTTAACTGAGGCATTACTACTATTATCAGTGTTAACAAGTGCTCCTTTTTGGGAATTAGGTGGGTTTGGGTACGCATTACCTGCCCCATAGTCATTGAGATCACGTTTTATTTTCTTTATTTTGGTGGTGTTCAACTTTGATAAATACTGGTCAATACTAACAAAAATGTGGTCATATTCATACCGGTACCTAGAAAAACTCGTATAATTTTTTATTGATGAATCCAGTTCCTCAATTTCGGCCAGCAAGTCATCGACCATGATCTGGTAGTGAATACAAAATAGATCCAAAAGTTCTATCCCATGTTTGTCAAACAGGGAAATCATCATCCACCCAGGGAATCTGCGTTAGTATTTGTAGAAACAAAAACTGCATTGCTAACTGAATTAGGACCCCTCGGGTCTCACTGCGAATTAGTAGCCCCTTCGAGCCTTTGAGTCAAATTATCCACTTTTTGAGATAACAGTTCAATAAGTGCCGTCAAGTTTCCATCACCTTCATTACCATTTGGAGTGGAAACAACTTTCGGTGGTGAGTTTGGGTCCATGCCAACAAGAAACAAAGACAAACCAAGAAAAAGTATCAAGACCTCCAAACTAAAAAAGTACACGAATTCCAACTCGCCACTTGAAACAACTCTGTATTTTATTTTAAGTGCGTACTAACGCAGATTCCCTGGGTGGAGGATCCTATACGGGTGAGGAACCAACAACGTCATCGAGGACCCGTGTTCGTAGAAGCGAGACAGCTGACGAAATCAGTCCAAGACGCACCCAAGTAGAGAATCATCAGACGGACAATAATTTTGCATGAATTGAAAATTTGAGCTCTTGGGTACAGAGATCTTTTTCTTTTACTGAAGTACACTCGAGCAACAGAAGAGAAGTTGATCAAGAGGTAAGCATGGATCTAGCCTCTAAATTGTCTGTGTTTGATGAGAAACTGTGTAAAGTACGGAAGCTACAATTGGAAGTAGCGTACTTTAGAGAATGTATTAATTTAAAGATAATCCCGAAGGGGCTTAGACAATAGCAGTTCCCTACTGGGCTCATTGAGGGATCAGTATTTCACAAAGCTCTGATTTCCCTGTTTGACAAACATGGGATAGAACTCTTGGATCTATTTTGTATTCACTACCAGATCATGGTTGATGACTTGCTGGCCGAAATTGAGGAACTGGATTCCTCAATAAAAAATGATACAAGTTTTTCTAGGTACCGGTATGAATATGGCCGCATTTTTGTTAGTATTGACCAGTATTTATCAAAGTTGAACACCACCAAAATAAAGAAAATAAAATGTGATCTCAAAGACTATGGGGCAGGTAATGCATACCCAAACCCACCTAATTCCCAAAGAGGAGCACTTGTTAACACTGATAATAGTAGTAATGCCTCAGTTAACAGGAATAATGACAACCAAGGAGATGAGACTGAGATACGTGACTCTTTTAATACTAATGGCACATATTCGGGGAACAACCAACAGGACAATCAAGGGTTTATTCGTCGGAGTGAAAGACTAGCAAAAAACACCAATACCAATTTTACTGCCCCAAAAAATGGAGGGCAGAACAAAATGGGAGGAAACTTTAATGAAAGAAATTTTCGTGCCCCGGCCTCGAAGCCAGGGACACAGAACAACAGGAATATGAAAAACAAAAAGAAAAAATGGTAGTTAATAATGTTTTGGATGTTTTTTCCGACGATGAGCCTCGTTGTAATGTACTGTTTAATTCTAGTTGTGATTTTAAGATTTTTAACTACACAGATAAGACAATTTGTACAGAAACAATAGATTTGTTGTCGAAAGGGTTTTCATTTGTTCCTACTGTCCAGTTAAATGTGGCTAACACATTAATTGATCTTAAAATTTTCACTAGGAAACTCAATTTGTTGGCTCTAATGGGTGAGAACTTGAACAAGAAATCAGACTACTACGTTTCTAGTGTTTATAACCCCCCTTTACACCCTCTTATCGCTCTCTTTGAAAAAGTAAGTGAAGTTGACTTACGAAATTTAAATAAAGTTAAATCAACATCTGGTCAAATAGATAGTTATAAACATAATGTAAGTAGAGAAGAGAGGGATATTTTGAGATTTTTAAGTCAGGCCCCAATTCGCATTATGAAACCTGATAAAGGTGGGGTCCTTGCTATAATGACTACCGATGACTATAACACTAGAATGTTAAACATCTTGGACAGTGATACTTATTTAAGAGCCTCTACGAGTGAGATGTATGGGGCATATAGGAAGGTTTCAGCTTTAATAGAGGAACTTTATATTGAAGCTAGAATTGATAAAAGCTTATATATTTATTTACAGCAGCCAGCACCTAGAGTTCCGGTTCTATTCGAAATCCCTAAAGTGCATAAATGTGTGAGTAACCCACCCATGAGACCTTTGGTGGATGGGAGGGACAGTATTACTTACACATGTGCTAAGGTAGTGGATAAAATTTTACAGAAATATATTAAAAATGAGTGTCAAATTTCAAAAGATTCTTGGTCATTTTTACAAGCTATTAACAACTTAGAGTTTCGTGCTGATAGTGTTTTTGTTACAGTGGACATAAAGGACTTGTACTCCTCCATCCCGCATGGTGTTGGGATTGAATGGGTTTCATGTATGTTAAGATTATTGGATGCACCTACTAGTGAAATTAAACTAGTGGAAGAACTGATAGATACAGTCCTTTCCTACAATTATGTAATGTTTAATAATGACATTTACCACCAAAAATTGAGTCGAATGGGCTCCCCATGTGGAGCAGGACTGGCGAACCTAGTAATGGCATATTGGGAAAGGTCTTTTGTGTTGAACAGTCCCGACTTTGGAGATAAAATATTGTTTTACATGCGTTTTCTGGATGATATATTTATATTATTCCAGGGAACAGATGTTCTACTTAGTGGTATGTTGGAATTGTTTAACACTAGTACTGATTTCCTTAAATTTACGTCTAGTTCTAGTAAGGATAGGATAGCATACCATGACGTGGATTTAAGAAAGGAGTATGATGATAGGATGTTTGTTTCCAAAATTTACAGGAAAAATACATATTCCAATACGTATTTACATTATACTAGCTGCCATCCTATATACCAGAAGAGATCTGTGGTCAAGGGACAGCTAGTTAGGGCAGCTAGAATGACAACTAAAGATGAAGAGTTTGAAGAAGAATGTACTTTGATGATTAATTTCTTTCAAGAGAGGGGTTACCCTTTACATTTTCTTCAAGACATTGTTAAGGAAGTGCAACATAAAAGACTTATAGGACACTACGTGCCAATACTGAACAAGGTAAAAGGAGGGAGTATGGTGCCTAGTGTAAATAAGGAATTGAGTAACACCAGTGGGTTTATATATACTTTCAATATAGACTCCCATAGAATAACGAACATTATTATGAAAAACTGGGAGTTCCTGATGAGTGATCACCATCTTAGAGATTTATTCTCAGGGAGACCAAAAATTATCTTTAAGCGTGGTAACAACTTGAAAGAAATTTTACAAGCTAATAGTCGAAGATTTACCACTAAAGAGGGGATGTTTAAGTGTAATATGTGTAGGGTTTGTAAATACATTGGTGAAGGCTGTAAGTTTAAAATAGGTAGCTTGAAATACAAGTCCAATGGGAGGTTTAATTGCAGCAGCAAACAAGTAGTATATCTAGCTAAATGTATATACTGTCCAGCTTTCTACATCGGTAAAACCGATAGAAAGCTTAGTGAAAGAATATACGAGCACATTTACTGTATTAATAGAAATAAGTTAGAAAATGCACTAGCCAGACATACTAGTGAGTTCAATGGCCATGAATTTAAATTTAGGGTTATTGAGCAATTGGAGAAAGATAGAAGGGGAGGACCGGAGTCTTTGAAACTGGAGAGGAAGGAACTTTTATGGCAGCTCAGGACAAATGCCTGCCAATATCCAGGCATTAATGAAATGAGCTCCATTATGTGTATTTTAAGGTTAAAAAACCTAATTAGGTAACAAAATATGACAACATGAAATAAAATAAAATAAAATAAAATGATTGATCACCCAGCATAAAATAAAATAAATTAAATGGAATAAATTAAATAATCAATAAAGTAGAGATTTGTCTTATTAAATGTTATGGGTATGTGTGTATATATACAGATTCATGTATATATTCTTTATATGTATGTATATACACACTTTCTATTATTTTTACATTTTCATGCACTTTACCTGTTTGGACATTTATTCTTGGCTGTGGTGTATTTTTGTATTTACTTACATGCATTTTTACTTCATTGTATACATATGTATGTATTATTTATTATACATACACACACACATATATATATATATATATATATATATATATATATATATATATATATATATATATATTTTTTATACACTGATGTTATTATCAAATGTTATGGTCTCTCGATATGTGCCTTTTATGAGGATTTAATGTCATATATTTAGCATTTAACAAATCATCAATTATCAATAACTGCATTGCTTTTGATATGAGTATATACTTTTAGATGTACCCGAATAGGGATATAGGTACACACATATATTTGGGTGTATATATAGTTATATTCGTGTATATCATTTTATGAGTACAGATTCAGTTTATTGTTTTTAAATATCTTTTAAAATTATGACAATCTGAATATTGAGGTTATACTAGATAGGGTATGTTTGTCTGAATCATGTTTTGTGTCTTTAAGGGAGTAAATTGATTAATTAATGATTGTTATAATATTACTATAAATGGCAGTTATTTGATGTTTTCTGTTTTTTCTGAAGAAGTTAGGGCAGTGGCCTTGACGAAAAGTGTACTGATATTTTAACGCACTTAAAATAAAATACAGAGTTGTTTCGAGTGGCGAGTTGGAATTCGTGTACTTTTTTAGTTTGGAGGTCTTGGTACTACTAATTTTTGTCGAAGTTGGATTCCAAACTATGCCTTGGAATGTTCTCCACTGACCAACTTGATATTCAAAAAACCTATGGCAGCACAAGATTTATTACAGTGGACACCAGAAGCAGAATCAGCTTTCTGCAAATTGAAACAACTGATAGCATCTTCATTAGTTTTAGGATTACCAAACTATCATAAACGATTTTTCCAAACTGTAGATTGTAAGCAAGGTTATATGATATCAGTGTTAACACAGCAGCATGGGGACAAACAACGCCCCATAGCTTACTATTCATCACAGCTAGACCCAGTGGTGCGATCCCTGCCCCACTGTGTACAAGCAGTAGTTGCAGCTGCAATGGCAGTACAGGCTTCAGCCTCAGTAGTGTTATTCCACCCTCTCACATTGAGAGTGCTTCATGCAGTCGCGATTATTTTACTGCAAGAAAAAGTAGCATATCTTTCTCCTGCTAGACATCTTTCCTGTATGACTATACTGTTGAGCGAACCTCATATGACAATTGAATGATGCACAACTTTGAATCCATCAACCTTGCTCCCAACCCCTGCAGATGGCAAACCACACTGCTGCCTGCAGGAGATTGAGCAAAAGACACTACCTAGAAAAGATCTCATGGATGTTCCCTTGGATGATGCCGAGGTGACATACTATGTGGACGGCTCGTGTAGGAGGGGTCCTACAGGACAGAATCTAGTGGGGTATGCAGTAGTTTCTGATACTGAGATTTTAGAAGCAAAGTCTTTACCACACAACTTATCTGCACAAGCAGTGGAATTGATTGCTTTAACAAGGGCATGTACCTTGGCAAAGGGTAAATGAGTGAACATTTTTACTGACAGCCAGTATGCTTTTTCTACTGTACATGTTTTTGCACAGCAGTGGAAAAATAGAGGAATGATAACATCTACTGGTAAACCAATCAATCATGCACAATTTCTTTTAGATTTGTTAGACTCTATTCAGTTACCTCAGAAAGTAGCTATTTGCAAATGCGTAGCTCATACCAAGCAACAGGATAGGATTTCAAAAGATAATGCAAGGGCTGATACAGCTGCAAAACAAGCAGCTTCAGCTTCAGAAGTATTTCTTTTGAGTGAGGAATTACAACCATCTGAGATTTTAGACTTAGAAATGTTAAAAACAATGCAGACACTTACTACAAATGTAGAAAAACAAAAATGGATAAAACGAGCAATTCTTGAGAAAGGGCTGTACATCTCCAAAGAGAGGTAACCGATTTTGCCATCTAACTTGTTTAGATATGCAGCTTTCTTGAGCCATGGGCAGTGCCATGTCTCAACAGGGGGGATGGTACAGTTAGTGAATCGAGTGTTTACGACGTATGGATTTACAAACTACACAAAAAATTTTTGTGCAGCATGCCATGTTTGTAACAAGCATCATGCACAAGGGGCATTGAAACCTGAGCAGGGGAGTTTCCCTACATCACCGTATCCGTTCCATACTATCAGTATGGATTTTATAGAACTGAACAAATGCGAAAATAAGAAGTACTGCCTAGTCATTATAGATATGTTTCCCAAATGGGTGGAAGCTTTTCCAACTAAAAATCCAGATGCAGCTACTGTTGCAAAAGTCCTCGTTAAAGAAATTATTCCTAGATTTGGCATACCGGAAAAGATTTATAGTGACAATGGCACACACTTTGTAAATCAAACTATACAGCAACTAACCCGTTACTTCGGGATTTCTCTGAAAAACCATTGCGCATACCCCCCTTATCTGCAGGATTAGTAGAGAGGCACAATGGAGTTTTGAAAAACAAGCTTAGGAAATTAATTAGTGAGACACAAAAGAACTGGGTGCACTGTCTACCTCTGGCACTGTTGAGTATGAGAACTGTTCCAAATGTAAAAGGGTTAACTCCTTTTGAAATTCTGTTTGGGAGGGCATATTATACACCTCAGTGGAAACCTCTCATGCCTGCAGACCAGGAGGCTGACAGTTCACTTGCAGGGTATATGAGGTGATTTTTGAATAACAAACTTTTGCAGTTAAATTCTGTTTCAGATAAAGAACAAGCCAGACCATCGGAAGCAGCAATAGCCCCAGGCACGTGGGTCTGGGTGAAGGTTGTGAAGAAAAAGAACTGGAGTTCTCCCAAGTGGGAAAGACCATACCAGTCAAGATCACAGAGCGAGTGTTCTGGATTCATCTGACACATTGTAAATCGGTTAAGAACTTTGAACTGGACAAAAACCTTGTTACTGTTGTACAACGAGAACAAAATGACCAGGTATAGAGTAAACAGAGATGCAGAACAACCTCAGAAAATCTGCATGATTATTCTGATAGCTATACTAATAACAATGATCTTTTTGCTGTGGCCTTTCCTTTTCCCAGCCACACGAGTTGACTGAACAAACGTGATGCATTACTCATAGACTGGCATCCAAACTTTAACACTTACCAAGCAATTAAATATGTGTTTGCTGAGACTTTTAATGTTTCAAACTGCTGGAATTGCACAGCTATACCAACAGCATACGGGGGATTATTGATGACTGCTGTCCCCCTAGGGGTCAATGAGACCTCGGAAAACTTGATATTTGATACTACACCTGTGACATCACAAGACAAAATAGCATTGTACCTACCTGTTACACAAAAAGGCATTGTATGTTTTTACAAAAATGACACTATTCAGGTGGGTTGGAGCAATTGCAATGTGACTGTTTCTTATAAATGTTATATTAAGGCCAGTAAGACAAAAACTATTTGTGATACAAACTATGATGCATATTTTGAGAAGATGCATAGAAGTGTTAATGAGATACAACATAATCCTGTTCTTTTAAAGCAGCTTTCTATTATTGATAAGAAAATGTTTCATGCAGGGCAAGCTTATATCAATACTAAAGTAGAGAATTGTTATTTTGTTTGTAGGAAAAAAGCGTATAAATGGCTACCTGAGAATTGGTCCGGCAGTTGTTTTTTGGGTTACCTGGTTCCAGCCATACGACACACTGCAGCTTTGCCTCAGGGAAAAATTCAAAATGTCAGAGAGGTCAGCAGTAATCCTAGAAGTCCAATCAAGAGACCCAAGAATCCAGTGGGACGAATCGAAGCAGGATGGAGAAACCATAACTCTGTAAAAAACAAAGATAAACTGACACACATGGACTTGGCTGACACCATTATATCGTGGGCAGGCATAGCTCCTGCATATGGTGCAGTGAAATCGATTTGGGAGCTGAGAAAACTGTCTAAACGTCTTGAAGTTATGAGCAATGCAACTTTTTCTGCTCTCGAATTAGTGACTGATGAACTGAATGCTATGAGAACTGTGGTGCTTCAAAACCGCATGGCTCTTGACTTCACCCTAGCGGCGAGAGGTGGTATGTGTGCTGTAATCAAAGAAGAATGCTGTTCCTATATTCCAGACAACCAGCACGAGATAAACGACCATCTTGAGGTGATCCAGCAAGTGTCGACCATGACCAAACCAGGCCCAAACCCTCTGACGGACTTTTTCCAGAATCTGTTTGGGGGGGTGGGGTTCCATCCTAATGAACATCCTGATTGCCATTTGTGTGGAATTACTCCTATTAGGAGCATGCATTTGTTGTGGTATTCCCTGCATGAAAAAGTTAATCAAAGATTTTATAGACATGTCAGTTTCTGAGACTTTGTATCAAAGTACTGAAATTGAAGATTTGTTGAAAAGTGAAACACTTTCATAAGTCTAAACTGAATGGCTCCCTTAACTGCAAATCCTAAATGGAAGAGGTTAGGAGAAGAAGCAAACTGTTTATGCTTTTGAAAATGGAATTAAAAAGTATTAACAGGGGGGAAATGTTAGAAAAATATGTATTAATGTGTGTGCTTAATGCTAATTAGAAACTAAAAGAGTTAACACGTTTTTTATTCTATTTTATATACACTATTTTATATACAGCTTAGTTTTATATGAGACTAAAAGATGCTTTTGAAACTGCAGTGTGCATTCTGAAACTTGCAAGATGCCCTCTGACCTAGTAACTGCTAGCACAGCAAAATTCATGTTTATGCCTTTTGGAAATGTACTTGAAAAAACAGGTGATTATCTGCTAGGTCGGGAAGCAATGAATGAACAATGCTATATTCTATAATGTTATGATTTTGAACCATTAGCTCTGTTCGTGGTATGAGAATGTGCACAGCTGTGGAAGGAAGAGATAAAGACAGACAAAGAACTGTTGGAAAAATGAACTGCAAACTATACTTGCTTTGTGCTCAAATTAGCCGTAGTACCTTGAATGGTAACATTGCATATATCTAACCGGTGGTAGCCAAGGCCATGTTGTTTTTCTTGGGAAGTTTCTCACAAATATTGATAGTACAAGCAGAAAAGCATGAAAACAACTGCTATGTAATGATGATGTTAAAACTTGTGATCTGCTACATCAGCTTGGTAGGCAATGTCTTATTAGAAAATGTATAAAAATGCTGGTATTACTTGATTCTAGTTAGACAAACTCTGTATTAGCATGTTTTTGTCTCCTTGCTGCAAGATTAAAGTGCCTTAACCTGAACCTACCTTGTATTGATAATTTTTAAAGTATATTTTTCCTTTGACAAGACAATACACAATAGTAACTCCTTTTACCAGCGCTGCCCTTAGACAAAAACACAACAGCAGCTCCTTTTGTGAGCACTGCTCCTACACACAATGCACAACAGCAGATCCTTTTGTCAGCACTGCCCCTCGTTACAATACACAACACCAACTCCTTTTGTCAGCACTGCCCTTACACAAAATACACAACAGCAACTCCTTTTGTCAGCATCATCCTTCCACACAAAACACAACAGTGACTCCTTTTGTCAATGCTGCCCCTACACACAATACACAACAGCAGCTCCTTTTGCCAGCACTGCCCCTACACACAATACACAACAGCAGCTCCTTTTATCAGCACTGCCCATACACAAAATACACAACAGCAACTCCTTTTGTCAGCACTGCCCCTCCACGCAATACACAACAGCAGCTCCTTTTGTCAGCATTGCCCCTCCATGCAACAA
>NC_056747.1:423246469-423308969 GCF_019279795.1 Protopterus annectens | reverse complement strand
ACCTCTCCCTATCCAGTCCAAACCTCCAACTACCTCCTTTCCCAAACACTGAACTCCTACTTGCCAATTTTAAACTTAAGTTTACTACCATAACTGTTATAGTTCTTTATATCCCCCCTGGAGACAATACAAACTCTCTCTAATATATCCTGTCCCACCTCTCTGACCATCCATAATGAAACAATCATACTAGGTGACGTAAACATTGATTGGCTCTCAATACAAAACCCCAACATTACCCCATGTATCAACCTACAAGGATCTGAGCAGCTTATCAATACCCACACCTTTATTAAGTCACACCTCCCTAGCTCACTTCTAGACTGGATTCTGGTCTCCCACCCACATAACTACCATAACCCTCAGACTCTCCCAAATGCCCTTAGCGACCACTGTCCTATCACAGTGACCAGAAAAACATCTCATTTTTCCAGATCTTCCAAGCTCATCTCCTCCCACAATACCTTAACCTTTAGCGCAGAGTCTTTCATTGACCAACTCTCTAGAATTGACTGGTCTCATCTTACCACTCTTCCATGGTCCATTCCTTTAACACCACCTTTCTCAACATTCTAAACTTTCTGGCTCCTCTTCGGACAATTAGAATCGGATCCAAGACTGCTCCCTGGCTTACCAAATCTACCTTTACCCTTATGAAAAACCGAGACAGGATATGGAAATTGTGGACTAAAACAAAGACCCCTTCCCTCTTACAGATGTGCAAAGAACTAAGGAATAAACCACAAAGACAAACTTCTATGCTAATCCTCCCACTTCCCTAAAATCTGACCCCCAAAAATTTTGGAACTCTATCAGCCACATACTGCACCCAGGAAACTCTAGCCCTCCAAACCCATGCCCAAACTTAACACCAGAAGAAACAGCCATTACATTTAATAATCACTTTATTGACTCAGTAACAACCATAATCAATTCTCTTCCCACCAGGAAAAAAGACAAGGACTCCCCACTCTCATCTTCTCCTACCAATCCCTCCAACTCCTTTTCTCTTACATCAGTATCTACTAACTACATAAACTCCTTATTATCCAAACTTAAACCCTCCTCAGCTGACAATCTACTCTCCTATTTCCTACAGATTGCTGCTGAACCCCTACCCTATCCAGTTTCTGTACTCATCAACTGCTCTCTCTGAATCTCATGTCCCAGCAATATGGAAAACATTTTTCACACTACCCATACATAAAGGCGGGAATTCCTCTGATATAGCTAACTTCAGACCAATTGCCATACTCTCTCCTCTCTCTAAAATTCTAGAGAAATGCATCCACAAGCAGGTAATGTATTATCTTTTACAAGAAAACCTTCTCACAAATACTCAACATGGCTTCCGTCCCAAACACAGCACCTCTGCTGCACTAATATCTTTCATCAATACTGTATCCCTTGCCCGTGACAACAATAAACTTGTCTCCTGTCTATTCCTAGACCTCTCCAAAGCTTTTGACACTGTCTCCTATCCTCTTCTACTGGATAAACTCTCCTGCCTGAATTTCTCTCTCTCCTAGTTCTCTAGTTACCTCTCCAATTGACAGCAAGCTGTCAAATGGCAATCTGTTCTCTCTGCTCTACTCAGTGTGTCTATGGGAGTCCCTCAAGGATCCATACTTGGGCCACTCCTCTTTAATATCTTCACAAATCTACTACACACCTCTGCCTCACACTCTACACTTGCACAATATGCAGATGACTCTACTGTCATCACTATTGCAGATAATACATCAGACCTTCACTCTGCCACACAGGCAACTTTCAACACCATTTAGGCATGGCTTAGTGACAACAAACTAATTCTCAATCCAAAGAAAACAACACTCCTACTCTTCCTCCCCAAGAACTCTCCAATCTCAAAACCACATTTACCATCTTATCATTGAATAATACCATCATCATACCTGAACCCAGTACTAAACTGCTGGGAGTTACAACAAATGATCAGCTTAAATTTGATCTCCATATTACCATTTCTGTTAAAAAACACACCAGAAACTTGGTCTCCTCTACCGGAATCAAGGATATCTAACCAACACAGCCAGAATAACACTCTCCCATGCATTTCTTCTTTTCACCATTTTATATAAGTGTCACTTATTCACTCACCTTAACACCTCACTCATTACAAAACTCATAACTACCTATAATAAGGTGGCTAGATTCACAGCTAATCACAGATGCAAGTCTCAACTTTGCTTAGCTCTCAAGCAACTGACCTGGCTAGAATTCCCCCATCTGCTTCTACTACATCAATTACATATTATTCACCCAATCCTCTATCTACCCTCTTTCTGCCCCAGCCTATCTTCCATAATAACTAAAAATATTCCAAATAGGACACTGCGCAGCTCTGACCAAGACTTGCTACAGATCTACAAACCTAATACCAAAACAGACAATTTACTCTATAATTATAACCCTACTGTGGCTTGGAACCAACTACCCCTGGAAATTAGGTCCCTTAACCATACCAAACACTTCAAGCTATCCACAAAAAAGCACCTGATGAAGAAATGGTCTTGCCACTGTAGCCATCCCCCCTGAAACTATTTTACCCTAGCCTTCCCTACTCCCTTTCTCACATACTATTCATTGATCTTCAACTATCTCCTTTCTGTGCTACTTCCAAAGCTATAACCTCTATCTTTCCCTTTAATCCCCAGTCTATCTCATTTCCTGCTTTTAACCCTCTGTCTCTCTGGCTATAACTACTCTGTCCCATTGCAATATTCCTCTCCTTTTTCATATACAACTACTATAATGACCTAGCCTAGCATTAACTAAGCTAATACCTGCTACTTGTTAACTGCATACAAACGTATTGTTCTAGAATGTAAATTATATGTTGCTAATTTTTTTTTTGTAAATTGTTTTCTTTTTTAAAATCTCACTGTGGAGCTTTTCTCCCCGGGTCTCCACTGAAAACAAGCCAAAAGCTCAGCTGGACTAACCCGGTTAACAAATGTAAAATAAAATAAATAAATAAAATACCATCTAAAAGGAACAGTACAGAAGATCGCACATTTGTGTAAAGATTCTTGGGACTTTCTCAAAAAATATAACAACTTGATTTTTGATGATGGTCTTATTTTTTAATTATTGACATGAAGGACTTATTTATAGTAATCCCACACTCCACAGGGGTGCAATGGATTACGGATTTTCTTAATAGCAGTACTGACTTGTCCCAAAATTGAATTTATTTACTACACTGTTTTACTTGCTGTTATATAACAATTACATCTACCTTGAAAATCAATGTTTTGTTCAAAAAAGGTGTGGCTTGTGGGCCTTTGTACGCTAATGTAGTTGTGGTAGAGTGGGAAAGGAGGTGTGTCCTTGCAGGGAATTCCAAACGTCACGGTACTTCTACACGAGGTACCTGGATGATATCTTTATAGCACAGAAGGATGACATCAATAAGATTCCTGCTTTTCTGGATTACAGGGGTGAGAGATTGGCCTAATGGTTATGGTGTTTACCTTACAGACACAAGGTACAGGGTTTGATTCTCACATGGGGTAACTGGTTAGGCTTAAAATGGCCTGAAAGGGCAGGTAGCCTAGTACTAACCTATGAACCTATGAACATTAATATCACTACAGACTTTTCAAAATTCACTCATGATGTTGGCGAGAATAGTATTTCATATCTGGACAGCATGCTGTTAAAAGATACCAACAGAAAAATAATTTCTAGAATATACAGGAAGCCTACCCATTCTAATTCTTTTTTTGCACTTCACTAGTTTCCACCCCACCAAGTAAAAAAAAGGCAGTAGTAAAGGGGCAATTGATGTGTGCAGCACAGATGGTAACTTTGTTTGATGACTTCAAAGAAGAATGTGAAAAACCTAAGATTGTTTTTTTCAAGAGAGGGTACCCTGAAGCCTTTATTAACAATTCTCTGTACAAAGTTATCAATAAAAGGAAAAATATCTTGTGCATTCCCATCTTAATGCAAGATGGAGTTAACAGACAAATTATTACTATTACCTGTGAGCCTTCTGGGCTCTTGCAGGCTGGGTCTAAGCCTGATTATAAATATAGTTTCATTACTACTTTTTCTTTGGACCACAAGCAAATTAGGTCTGTTTTAAATAAATATTGCTCCATAATGAATGATAGTTGGTCAAAAAAGAAAAATTAGGTGACAGGCTGCTTATTATATACAGAAAAGGCTTAAGTTTTAAAAAATCTTTTTGAATTTCAGAAACGGAGAGTGAGAGATGACATTATTTATAGAATGTATCAATGTAATTTGTGCAAAAATATACTTGGCTGTGATCATTTCGTGGCAAAAAAAACAATGGTTAAAAGTGAAAGGAAGATATAACTGTTTAACAAAAGGTGTTGTTTACTTGTCTCTTTGCCAGACCTGCTGTGGGTTCTATGTTGATAAAACTGAGTTTATGTTAAAAGAAAGAATTTATGAGCTGTTAGGTATTTAATTAGCATGTTTAATCGAAAAGTATATTCATATTTCATTGATTATTTGAACTTACTGTTCAATCATAGGTTCATAAGTAGGTACTAGGCTATTAGCCCAAGGGCCTAAGTAAGCCTAGCCAACAAGGTTCCCAGGCTTATCCCACCCAAGAAAGTTCATTTCCTGTGTCCCTGTCGAGCAGAGCCACAGAAGTGATCCCCGGGGTGTATTTCCTATTTCCCATCCACTCATCAAGATTTTTCTTGAAGAGTGCGAATGAGGAACTTTGCTTGACATAGATGGGTAGCTTGTTTCAGAGTATAGGAAGACACTGGGACAGGAATCTATCATATCTTGCAATAACTCTTCAACCTCTAGTAACCTTAATCTAGATCTTTCCACTTGCTTTTAAATCTCCTTAATTGCCAACTTATACTGATGTAACTAAATGCTTATATTTAGGTTACATTAATTGTCTTTCCCTATATTTATTAATCCTTCTCTATTCCCCTGCTTCTTCTCTTCCTATTGAAACATTAGAAAATTGCATTCTTTAAGGTAAATGGCACCTATGTAAATAAATGCATTTATAGTTACTTGTTTAATTTATTTCTGATCTTGAATGTTATTGTTGTTGTTGACTTGTAAAAAACACTTTGTTCTAATTAATAAAACAAAGATTATGGGGAAAAAAAGAATTTATGAACACCTTTATGAGATCAGGAAGAAAAATGCCTTATCTAAACATATTATTGAATATCTAGGTCATGAATTTAAATTTGTGGTGCTAGAACAACTAAATGTGAACCAAATGGGGGGGGGGGGGGGGTGACCATGAGGTCTGCTATTAGAAAAGAAAGAGTTGTATTGACAGTTAAGGTTTAATGCCGGCAGTACCCCAGGGCCCAATAAAATTTCATCTATTACCGGTCTATTAAAACTAAATCCTACAGGTGATGAAACTGTAATTTAAAAAAGGTTTTATTGCTTTTTCATTACATAATTTTATGCTTACATTTTGAATATTTATTTAGTTGGAATTGTTATGCTGATTTTTTTCTGAATGGTTTTAACATAATATTCCAGTGTCACTTTAAGAAATGAACTTCAGGAGGTCATGTGACTGCTCACTAGCTTTTAAATTTCCTGTGTTTGTCACCTTGCAGTATCAGAAAGCGCTTATTTGTTTTATAAAATAAACAGTGGTGTGTGTTTGCAGTGACCTATGTGCATCCGTGTATCATTTCATCCATTTGTATATTCACTGGGTGGTAAAGAGGGCTGGTGTTAGGACAGGTGGCAATGAAGTGGATTTGCACCGATTGGAGTGGACTGTTAGGTGGCATGGTGTTAGGTGGGATCAGCTTATGGCTAAAGTTGCATTTATACGGTCACAGGTCGGGCTTCCTCAAACATTGGTGGTACATTTGGCTGATAAGGACTTGGGAATAATTCCTAAGAAGCAGGTGGTGTATAGGATAAGGGAGGATCTGGTTATGTTGTAGAGGTTATGTCCAGGCATGTGCATTATATGGTCGGAGATAGTAATGCATTTGTGTTGGAGGAATACCACTAGTTTTATGGTGTTAGAGCATGCATGGAGGTTTATTAATTGTAGGATGGTGTGGCAGTTGGTTGCTTTGGGTATGCATGCAATAGACGATAGGGATTTTGTTGACAGGGACCCGGTTTGATTTAGAACCGATGGAGTGCACTTGAATGAATTTGGTTTAGATTTATTTAACATACATTTAAGTTTATTTTTAGAAGGTTTGATGAAAGTTCTTTCTTAGGAGGGGGGGGGGAACTGTTTGTGGTCAGTCTGGTGGGCGGAGAAGAGAGGCAGGTTTGTCCCTCTTCTGTTCCCCCTGTTGGTGTCGGGTGTTGATGCAAGGAATTTAGGGGATGAAATTGAGCGGTAGGACACTGCTTTGATTTATAAGAATAAGTGAGCGATGGTATGGATGCTGCTTGTTTGAGCAGGGTACGCTGTGCTGATGTATAGTTACAAGGATTTTACATGTTGTGGTTATAAGGTTATTTGTTTTATGATTAACATTTGGAATGATGCAGTAAAGTTATGTTTGAAGTTAATAAAGGTCATCAAATGTCAGTTTGGTGTCGTGCCTTATTGAAGGGGACCGGGACTAATGAGATTTGGGAACAAACCAGTTTGTCCAGGGACAGCTTTGGTTTAAGGGTTAGGGGAAGTTAAATGAGATTGGGAGGAGGGATGTTGGGGTAAAGAGGTTAAATTTGTAAAGTAAAGGGAGGTTTGATTAGTCTCTGGAAAGGGAAGGGTTAATTTATTAAGGGGAAGTTTAGAAGTGAGGTAGATGTAGGGTGGAACTTGGGGATTTTATGTGAGTATAACTGGGAAGGGGAATCATATTTAGGTGTGATCTTGCTACCCGCCTTTCCTCCCATTCTTTTGGTTTATTTTGGATGGCATGGTTATTGAGGTGGGTAGTGGGTGGAGAAGAGGGGCAGGCTTGCTCTCTTCTGTCCCCTGCCCTTGGTGTTGGGTGTTGATGCTAAGAGTGACAATTGACAAAGTCAACCCTTTTGTTATAGAAAATATCAGTTTAGTAATAAATGAGTGAAGTGAAAGCATACCACATTTGAATTACTAACTTTTAATGCATTTTAAATCTACTGCATTATGTTAGTGGCCCCTAAAAATCAAATTGTGATTTTTAGAATTATTTTGTTTTGCAAAATGTCATTATACAGAGTAGGAATGTTACATTCTCAGAAGATATGTTTTGCAGATTTGCATTTTCTCTGTGGCCCATTTGCTCATGGCAGCTTCAGTCAAACATATAAAATGTGTTACAGATTTATTGTTCTTGCAGTATCCTAGAAAGAGAAAAATACATAGAATATCCTATACCAGACTGATAATAGATTTATGGCAGAAGAGTGCACAGTAAAATGTAGGCCATCATCTGAACATGAAAACTAAATATTCTCAAGTGAAGAAAATGCTATGGCAAATGGCAGAAGGATAAATCTTTCAGCAAAGTCACAGTGCTTTATGGAATTTATTCAGTTCTTTTATTAGTAATGGAATGGAAAATGCTGTAAAATATGTATTGTAACAATGATAAATCATATATCGTGAGGACGAAGTATAGTGTATGCTGGGTCTGCGAGTGTCTGACCGTGTGTGCATTCTGTTTAGATTTGTCCTGCTTACTTGAGAAATATATCTGAAGCAAAGGTTTCAACAACATGTGAATGACTAAAACACATTAAAAGCAATAAAGCTTACATTTTTCCTCTGTGTTCCACTTTCCAAATACACATTGTGTTGTTCATAGACCCTCCTGTTTCACAGTTGAAACTATACTGTATCTGTTTTGTATGTGTATGTGAATATGCATGTTGTCATTGTTTAAACCCCCCCACCCCCAAAAAAAAAAATTCTAAGCAACATGCCATATGCGAACAACAATGGAAGTACAGTATGAAATGTCTAGGAAAAAACAAAGATCAGTATAATACATACCAGCTTCCTTTTACCACAACAATAATTTTAAACAACAAAATTTGTTAGCTGGGGTTCTACTACAATATGACAACATTTTACATCTGGTAGCATCTGAAGGATCTACAAAGCTTTACCTGCTGATCACTCTGTATTGGTAAGTTTTACCTATAGGCAGAAAAATCTCATCTGTGTCTACAGGATACCTCCTACACTGTCTGCAAACCTGGTTATCTACCAGTAGTTTGTTAGTGAATCATTTCAAATCCACAGTTTTAGGTCCTTGCCTTAGGATAGGTATTATTCCTTTTAGTTCATCACCAGAGAAGGCATGCCTGTTTTCACTGCGGACAAAGATAAAAAGAAGAGGAAGAACTTAAACTTTACACCAGAAAGATGAATTTGAAATACCTGTCTAGGGATAACCCCACACCTAATAGGAGGAAGAAACTAAAAAAGAAAAGTTGTTACAACCCACGTATGGGTACTTTTGATAAGATCTGTACCCAAGAGATACACCGGGTGGTGAGCCAACATGTAACCAAACAATATAACTTGACAAAGAAAGAACACGAACTACTTGGGGAACTAAGAAGTAACCTTAGTTTGAGATTTATGAAGCCGGATAAGGTTGGGGAATGGCTATTGTTAACATTGAAGATTATAATAACAAAGTTTTTGATATGTTACAAGATGAAAATAAATACCAGGGTGTCTCTAGAAATGAAATCAACATTTCTTATAGGAAAATCAAAATTACACTCGAAGACTCCTTGTTTCAGGGGGTAATAAATGAAGAGACATACCATTTTTTGTATAACGAATACCCAACTATCCCGGTGGTCTTTGGTATTCCCAAGACCCATAAAAATATACATGACCCTCCTTACCGGCTTATAATCTCTTGTCAAAATAGCATTACATATTCACTAGGGGTCTTTGTTGACAGGGTGGTTAGGAAATCTTTAGTCCATATTGACCACATGTTAGTGGACTCTTGGACTTTTGGGGGGCGGATCAAGGAAGACTTCTATAGTGAGGATGTTAGTTTTTCTACCATCAACGCTATCGATTTATTTACTTCTATACCTCAAAACATAGGACTAGACTACTTTCAAGAGATGGTTGAAAAAACTAATTTGGGGAACTCTACGGTAAACTTCATTATGGTATTAATGGAAATTATTTTGACTAACAATTTTTTTTGTTTTAATGGTGAATTTTTCCGTCAGACAAACGGTATAGTAATGGGTAGTAGTTGTGCTCCACTGTTTGCAAATTTAGTTATGTACAGATGGGAGTGTGAGTACATTATGAATAGTCCATTCAAGAATTTTTGGGTGTTGTACCTAAGGTTCTTGGATGACCTTTTTATTTTATGGAAGGTAGGGGACAAACACACCAGTTTCCCAAACTTTTTGAATGAGATTTGTGACTATTTTAAGTTCACTGGGAACAGGGGCAACTCTAGGATTAATTATTTGGATGTATGCCTTTGGAAGGATTCAAGTAAAAAGTGCTTCCGTTCTTGTGTTTATCAAAAATCCACCTTTTTGAATGACTACCTTGAATTTCAGAGTAGTCACTTTCATTTTGTTGAGGAACATAGTGAAAGGTCAAATGGTCCGTATAGCCAGAATGTGTTCTGACTTTGATACAGTAAAGGCAGAGATGGACAAACTGGCCAAGATGTTTGTAGCTAGGGGATATCCGTTGGACTGTAGCAACTATTAGTGATCAAGTTACTAGTGAATGGGGCAACAGCTACCAACCATTACTTGGGGTCAACCAGAATAAGGAAGTTGAATTAAACCATCAACCAATGAATGATTTCTCGTATTCCACGGTTTTAACCTATGGGTGTACCTCTCATTTCGTTAGAGAGATAATAAAGAAAAATTGGGTAATAATTAATTTTACCCTGAACTGATGGCTGTATTAGGTGATGAACCTACTTTTTCCTATAGGACAAATATGAATTTGAAGAGTTTGTTAGAACACCCTATAGACTCCAATTCCAAGAATACGAAGGGAACTACAAAATGTGGGGCATGTGAGTATTGTAAACACATTATTTCAATTCACATTGTTAGGATTGGTTCTAGTGACCTTGAGGTGAAGTTAGCCACAGGATCTTGTAATACCTGTGGAGTAGTATATATAGCTGTGTGTCAGGGTTGTTATGATTTTTACATAGGAAAGACGGAAAGGAGGTTTCGTAGAAGAATTTACAAGCATTTATATAGCATAAAGAAACGTGACGAAAATAATGCACTTTATAGGCACATCAGTGTCAACCCCGATCACTTCTTTTATTTTGGTATACTCAAGGGGGTTGGTTATGACATTAGAGGGGTGACTGGACTAACAAATTAGATAGGGCCGAGATGAGATGGCAATAGCATCTGAATGCCACTGTAGCCCCTGGTATTAATGACTACATTTGTATCAAACCTGAGTTAAACATAGGGCTATTAAGTTATAGTTTTTAGGGATTTTTTACATATACATTTTACTATGAAAGACTAGTATTTGTTAACATTTAATTCATGTCAGTAGGTTGACTTATATTTTTAAACTAATGTGCAGGCGTTTAAGATTTAATTAGTGTGTTAAATGGGGGAGTGTTTTCTTATAAAGCTGTTATTTTATTGTGTTACACAGTTTTGAAGTCTGATAAGACGAAAGCGCTTGACTGTGCCCTTTTTACCTTTGTGTGGATTAAAATACTACTTCTGAATCATCGTGTTTGGTTTCTGGCAACTGGACGAGTGTTTTTTGTGGTGTTACTGGTTTCATCTTACCACTCTGCACCTTTTTGCTGTTCAAAGATAAAAATTTGGGACTCACTCATGACCCAGAGCTGTCTTGAAGGGCTCCCTAATTAGATCTTGCCAATCACATTGCTGTGCCCTGAGAGAGAAAAAATACTGAAAATAGAAGAAGAAAACGGGCAGTAGCCACCATGCTGTACAGCTACAAAACTGTTATTTAAAACACAATTAAAAACACATCAAATGAGTGCTTTCAGAACAGGCCTTTCTTCAGATAACATGCTCAAATAAAACGGCAGTTTTTATAGCTCTCTGACTACTAATCAGTACTGCACCCTCCTCTTTTTCAATACAGGTTTTAAAGGTATAACCCCATTTAAACCTGGGGTTTTATGTGCTTGCTAGTTCAATGATCCATTTTGTCTCATTAACTAAATCACCTCACCGATTGTAGCTGTTCAGCATGGTGGCTACTGCCTGTTTTCTTCTTCTTCTGGCTTACTTATTGTGGGCAGATAGCCTTTGTGGAGTATCTACAGCTGTTTTTGGTTTGGCTTTAAATACTGAAAATACAAGAGATGAGAGATTGCGGAGCAATGCTGTCCACCTTCATACTGTTTTTTGCTAGTGGGGTAAGCCCCCCTGCACCACCTGTCATGGGAGGGTAAGTTCATCATACCCTCCAGACTTTTGCATAAGAAATTTGAATTCACCATACCTTGAAAAAAAGGGGAATATTCTATGAAATGGATTTAGTATATGTAAGTCGCTCTCCACATTTCTGTATTTGGCAATGTGAATTCGAAGATTTTAAATGGGTGCTGTCAAAAAAGTTCACCTTCAGTTAGACATTCTTTACAGGGACACAGACAAAAAATACCAAGATTTGCAATCAGAAGCAAGAGCAATGTGGAAGAAAGATACACAGAGAGTTCCAATAGTAGTAGGAGCAACAGAACTGATAAAAAATACTATACAGTCATACGCAAATATGCTACCAATACATGTAACCCTATATGAACTGTAGAAAGAGGCAATTCTGTATATATATTGTGGGTGCTGGACTCTTAGCTAACATCAGAGACTGAAACAATACTGATTTCTTGAACTTTAATCATACCCTGACATAGGAATGCGGTCCATTCCCCTCATGGTACTAGAAACCTAAACGAATTGGAGAAATTAAACTGGTAGTAGACCAAACTGCATGTTATTATTGCTGTGAAGCTTAGCATTGCACAGTACATGGTTCCTCCTCCTCTGTTGTTTGGCACTGCGGTGATGTGAAATCTGTAACCTGGTCCTTTTAGATTGTCTTACAACATACACTAATACTGTAATGCGGGGTGTCTTAATCTTAATGTTTCTATATATTATTTCCCTTGGGGTAGCTAGCTCTTTCAAGAAATTTCTCTGGTGTATCTTAGATTCCACATACTGCACAAAGGTTGCAGTACTTCAGTCAAATCTTCTTCATCTGCATCTTGTAGTCAAAATGCCAAGGTATTCTCATATTAAACAGATTTCTACTGTGGTGGTGGTGCTGCGGTAGCGTTGTCGCCTCACAGCAAGACGTTGTCCCGTTCGATTCTCAGATAGAGCGTCTTCTGTGAGGAGACATGTGTGAATGGGCGCACCTTCGTTGAAGGTTATGCGTCAGAGCTGGTAAGTTGGTACGTAAAAATCCACTGCCAATCATTAGCAAACCGGAGTTCCGCTGTGGCGACCCTTAACCGGGAAAAGCCGAAAGACACAACAACATTCTCATATTAAACAGATAGTAGCTAGGACTTTCAGATACCTTGTGCAGAGCAAATTAACTCAGAAGTTCCTTGACTATGGAACCTCTTTCCATTACAGTTTAGAGGTTGCTGCTGCTGCATTTATGAAACTTCCCTCACTGGAGTGTCAGACATATTTATGATCTCTGTATTAACCTCACTCATTCTTTACATATTCATATTCTGCTGTATGAATATTAGCAATAGGTTCATAGGTTCGTACTAGGCTATCTGCCCTAAGGCATTTATAAGCCTAGCCAGAGTGTATGTGGCTTACACCACCCCTTAGGATGAGAATATTACGCCCTTTTAGGGTTTAGTTTACTATGCCTCTGTCTAGTAGTGACACAGAGATGACCCCCGGGGTAAACCTACGATCTCCCATCCACTCGTCGAGATTTCTCTTGAATAGAGTCAGTGAGGGGCTCTGCCTAACATGGACTGGGATTCTGTTTCAGAGTGTAGGGAGCCTCTGGGTTATGAATCTGTCCCTCCAGCACGTCCTATTTATTTCTGTGTTGAGGTTTAAGTCACTTGTTCTCGTGGCTCTGATGGATTTGGATTTTCTGAGGTGGAGCATGTCCATTAATTCAGGATTGGACATGGCCTTGTACGTCAGGCACAGATCACCTCTGAGTAGGCGGTATGCGACTGAATAGAGCTGGAGTTTTTTCAGTCGGGCAGCATATGACATATGTTTAAGACCCTTTATCCTCTTGGTGAGGAACTTTTGGGGTCTTTCCAACTGCTGCAGGTGTCGGGTGAGATACATCCCAAATGGGGCATTGTACTCAATCATTGGCCTGATAAGAGAAGAGTACAAGGGCACAATGACCTCTCTTGATCTAGATGTGAAACCCTTTATGATAAGGTGGGCAATATAGAAGGTCTTCCGAACCACTTTGGCAATGTGAGTGTCAAATGAGAGGTTACTGTCAACCTGGGTCCCTAGGTCCCTGATTACCTCTTCCGTACTTAATGGATTACCGCCTATGTGGTAATTTGTCGGTACCTTGTTTTTCCCAAAGAGTATGACTATACATTTTTTGGCGTTCAGCTTAAGGCCATGGCTCTGGCACCAATTATCCGTTTCTATGAGGCCTCTCTGAAGGATGTTTGTGTCTGCTGGAGTATCAATTATGGCGCCCAGTTTGCAGTCATCTGCGAACTTTGTCAGCCACAATCCTCCTATGTTTGCCTGTACCTCGGAAAAATAAATGCCGAACAAGAGGGGTCCCAGGACTGAGCCCTGTGGGATACCGCTTGTGACTGGCTTAGAGTCTGACATAGCTCCAGCAACTCTGACCCTGTGGGTTCTGTCCTTGAGCCAGTTTGCAACCCATCTTGTGACATATGGGTTTACATTTAAGCTGGTGAGTTTGTCTATGATACCCGAGTGGGGTATTGTGTCAAAGGCTTTTGCAAGGTCAAGGTAGGCTGTGTGAACTGCCTTACCCTCATCAATGGCCTTAGTGACTGTTTCAAAAAAGTCGACCAAGTTCAAAAGGCAGGATCTGCCCTTGGCAAAGCCAAATTGGGTAGGATCCAATATCTGTAGGTCCCCAATGTCTTTGTTTTATGAGTTCCATAATGATCCTCTCCATAGCTTTGCAGACCAGGCTCGCTGCTTATGGGGCGGTAATTTCCAGGGTCCGTAGAAGCACCGCCTTTGTGAAGTGGGACCACTGTTGCCGTACGCCACTCTTTGGGTACGTATCCTGTAGTAAGGCTAAGATTAAACAGCAGCCTTATGTGTGGGTTTAGTTCCTCTTGGAGTTCATGTAGCACACAGCCCGGGACACCATCCGGTCCCATTGATGCTGTGTTTTTAGCTTTAGAGAGGCGGCTCTCACCTGGGCATCTGAGATGTTAGGGAGGCTACACTCTGCTGGGATAGTTATTTCTCCTTTTGGGGGTGGGAGAAATTTGCACTGAACCTGTCTGCCAGAATGTTGGTAATGTCAGTGGGTTCAGTGTATTTTGTGCCATTTTGGACTAACTCTGAGCATATCTGGGAGTTTCCACCCAGGTTTCTAACATAGCTAAAGAAGGCCTTGTGATTGTCTTTTGTGATTTTTCTCTCAAAGTTGGCCTTGGATGATTTTATGAGTGATCGTAGTTTTTGCTAGTACTGATCAGAGACGCCTTCCCTTTTAGGGATTTTGCTCTGTCATGTAGTAGCTTCCTCCTCCTGTTGTAAAGTTTGTTTATGGCTGGGGTCCACCAGACTGGGCGCCTGCCTTTGGGGGAATGGGTCTTGGTTTTATTTGGGATTGCATGATCCATGCATTCTTGAAGGTGCCCATAGAAGGCATTTGCAAAGGATTCAGCAGTGTGGGTTGTGGTTTCCACTGGCCCAGGGGCCTTGAAGGATACCACTTCAGTCTTAAGAAGTGTGAAGTTTGCTTTTGAGAAGTTCTTCACTGTGGTCTTTTGTGCAGGGGTGGGGCGGGATGTGGATTTCCAGTGAGATTAATTTATGGTCTGATCTTATCAAAGAGGGATATACTTCCGGTGTGGAGCATTTTGTCCCCATGTTTGTGATGATCAGGTCTAGTATATTGTCTCCTCTTGTGGGAATGGTGACTAGTTGTTCCATTGCATTTGAGTTTATGAATTCTAGGAACCTTTGGGCTAGGGTGTTGGGGCTTGAGTAATGTTCCCAGTCTATGTTTGGGTAGTTGAAGTCTCCCAAAATGATGGTATTTGGAGAGACAGTCATACTCTCCAGTGTCTTCAGGAAGGCTGTGTGGGGTTCCTGAGTTTGAGAGGGTGGTCTGTACCATGCTACAAACTGTAAGGCAGTTTTGCCTATGGTTAGTTGCACCTGAATAGTCTCCGATGCTTCGTGCATTGCCACTAACCTGGAGGTGTGGGTATCTTTGATGAAAATGGATATTCCCCCTCCTTTTGTGGTTCGGTCCAAGTTTTGGGGTCGGAAAGCATGATATGAGGTAAAACCTGATAGTGCCGGGGTGCTCTCAGGAGCCTTGGACCAGGTTTCAGTCACTGCACAGACATCGATGTTCTCCATACTGAGGAGGGCTTTGAGGGCGTGCATCTTGAGGTTTAGACTTCTGGCATTGAGCAGCATTACCCTTAGTTTTTTTCCACTTGTGTTTTCTAGGGAGGTAGGTTTGTCATTTGAGCCTTGCCTAAAAACGGCACTATGGGGATGGCAAGAGCCTTGGCCAATATCCGGAAGCCCAGGGGTGACAGGTGCAAGCCATCACTTGCGAAGCAGCGTAGCTTGTCAAGCATGTCATCCCAAGCAGACATTGGATCCCCTTAGAATGACACCAGTAATTAAGCCAATTGTTAAAACTGATCATTTTGTCTTTGTACTGTGGCATCATTCTTGGTGAGGGTAAGATGCTGCTCAGGGTCAGGGTCATACCGGCCTGGACTACATAATCAGAGAGCTCCTCTATGTCTCTTTTCATGTAGTCCAGGGAGGTACGTCTCAGGCCGTTCACACCGGCATGTACAATGACTGAGTCATATTTGTACTTGCTGTGGAGTGACCTGAGTGCTTGTGTTATGTGGCGGATTCTAGCTCCTGATAGGCAGCTTACTGTGAACTTTTCCTTGTTCAGTCCGGTGAGCGGGACGTCAGTGTGTCTGACTATGGAGTCACCTATTACAAGTGTGTCTGGCATGTTGTTTGGCCTTAAGGGCTGTGACTGTTTAGCACACTGACTTTGTGAACTATGTGTTGCATGTGCTATGTCTTGAGGTGGTGGTTGCTTGGGTGTCTGCTTTGGAGGCCTCTGTTGTTTTGGTAGATTATTAATCAGTGCCTCCGAGTATGTTTTTGTGTGTTTATGTGTTTGGTTTGCTGTTGTGATAGTTCTATGTGAGACTGGGTTTGTGGTGTGCGTGGTTACCTTCTCCTCCTGACTGGTCTTGCCAGTACTGAATTGAGAGAGCTCTGCCTCCAGTTTGGCTATATAGTTGCATCTCTCGCATATATTTGTATTTGTTGGGAGGAGGAGAGGGTTGTCTGTGTACATGAGGCAATTGTAACATTGCCTCAAGATTCCCAGATTCACCAGCTGAACAGGAGAGGACGCCAGCAACTGACCCTTCAACATGCTAGAAATAGTGAAAAAGATTGCTGTGTAACTGAGTCAGAAAGGACCTATAGGGAGATGTGTATTCAACAGAATTTAGGTGAATGAAGTACTTTCTTTTGTTTAAGAGTGCTTTACCTGTATAAAAATGCTTTAGGAGCAAGTGCTGAGCTTTTCAGATAGAGTATAGGCTGTTTAGATTGCAAGTAGAACAGTTCTAAGGGAAAAATTGAAGAGCAGACTTGGCGGAGCCAGAAAAAGTTTAACCGGTGCTGCGCTATGCGCACGACCGTGCAAAGGCAGATTTTAAGCAGTGAAATACAAAAGAGCTAGGAATGGTCCCAAACAACCAATTACTACAGCTTCTTGTGCTGAGGTCACTTCCCCCAAGGACAGGTAGGCTGCTCAAGGCTCCCCACTCCCACTGGTGAGCAAAGAAACTTCCTTCTATCCAAGTAAGGTAATGGACAACACAGGAACTACACCACAGCCCAGAATACAGCAATGCCTGTATACTGGTCTAAACTAGTCGAGAAAGGCAGGAAAACAAGGATTTTTTTTTTGTTTTTTTGTTTTCTTTGTAGAAATACACAGAAAATGCAGAGACAGTGATAAATTAGTTACACAGGCTAGCACACTTTAGTGGGCAGCCTCCACAGTTAAATTAAACAAACAAACAAGCAAACTTTCGATTAAATTCGACTAAATGTAACTTTAAGTGCAGATTTAAAAATAAATGCAGTAATCAGAAAAAAAACAGTTCAGGCTAGTTTAAAGTAAGCAACAGAAGCTATTTCCAGTGAAAAAAGCAAATATACTTAAATCCAGAAGGTAGTCACTTTTTCGAGTTCCTTGCTGCTAGGACCACTCTGTAAACCCACGTGGAGCTTGTCTGAGCAGTATAGCCAGAAAAAAATGCCCAGAGGCGGATTTTAAGCAGTGAACTACAAAAGAGCTAGGAATGGTCCCAAATAACCAATTACTACAGCTTCTTGTGCTGAGGCCACTTCCCCCAAGGACAGGTAGGCTACTCAAGGCTCCCCACTCCCACTGGTGAGCAAAGAAACTTCCTTCTATCCAAGTAAGGTAATGGACAACACAGGAACTACACCACAGCCCCAGAATACAGCAATGCCTGTATACTGGTCTAAACTAGTTGAGAAAGGCGGGAAAACAAGGATTATTGTTTTGTTTTTTTTTGTAGAAATACACAGAAAATGCAGAGACAGTGATAAATTAGTTACACAGGCTAGCACACTTTAGTGGGCAGCCTCCACAGTTAAATTAAACAAACAAACAAGCAAACTTTCGATTAAATTAAACTAAATGTAACTTTAAGTGCAGATTTAAAAATAAATGCAGTAATCAGAAAAAAAAAAACAGTTCAGGCTAGTTTAAAGTAAGCAACAGAAGCTATTTCCAGTGAAAAAAAAGCAAATATACTTAAATCCAGAAGGTAGTCACTTTTTCGAGTTCCTTGCTGCTAGGACCACTTTGTAAACCCACGTGGAGCTTGTCTGAGCAGTATAGCAATGTTACATATGAGCATTGTGGGCTTAAATGCTGTCCTTTATCAAAGCCAGAACTAGAGCAGAACAAATAGGGAGGCTGCCTCTTTGTGTTAGGAGGCACAATCCGCATGAGCCGTTGGCCTGGAAGTACTGTACCAGCATTGATTTATGAAGCTCTTAGGATATTGCATTTGTAGCCACAGCTGAAGCAGTGAAGTGCTTATGGGAGGGGTAGTGTCTGTAGTAAACTGCTTGTTGCAGTTGTAGCACAGTTACAGGAGTGCAGCAGAGGTTTTTTCCCCCTTAATATGGGAGGACCCATTTTTGATCCTCAGCTTTGAATTAGGGAGACACCAGTTTTGGAAACTGTTAAGGGCAGCAAATGACTTTACTCCACTTCTGGCTTTAATAATAATAGCATTAGCTAGTTGACACTTGACTGCATTTAACCTTTACTTCAGACTATTTAAGAAGGCCACGCCCAAACTAACAACTGGTTTTGATGGCTATGCTTTCTATGTATAATTCACTTTATTTCCAAAGTTTGACAGCATATTATCATAAAGCCTTCTGGAAGTGATCCCAGTGTAATTGCTTATAAAATACCATTGGATTATTGTCCTCACTATAAGGCAAAGGAGCACCTGTGTCATGGATTCATAGTCATAGAACTCATATAAAATACAAGACATCTGGGACCGGTGGGTATTCATGCCTTACCAGTAACCCAGCCTTAGACCTTACCTCACTTTTTCAAGGAGCATTAGGTCAGTCATGCAGCGGGGTGAATCTGTGAATACCCACCCAGTTCTATTAACTTTTTTTTTAAAGGAAGATAGTGTCACATTGCTTGACCTGGAGTGGAAGGTTGATCTAGCGAAGGGTTATTTTATTTCAATTAAAATAAATAATAATGTTGCTGTCATTTTTCTTCCACAACAAAAAGACAGTATTGTTTTCCCCACCGGGAGGAAGGGAGGGAAGCAGACTGGGCTCACTACTATAAGCAGAGTACGCCTGGCAAACTACATGCTGCATAAGCAGTGAGCCCCTTAGTCAGGGGGCTGCGCATAAGAGAAAATATGCATGCACCTCCTGGCAGTCAGATTTATGTACTACATTGTATCATCTAATATTACACTTAGCACATTCTTAAATGTGTGCATGTCTGTACGTCATATTAAATGCATAGTCACTTAGGCCTGAAGTCACAATAGCACTATATATTTGTTTTTTTCTCCCCACAGCTGACACCAGCTTCTCTCTCTGTTCACTGGATCTACCAGACCTGATTTTCTTTCCTCTGAGCTCATCCCAACCAACATCTGGAGGAGGTGAGAAGATTTGAGGACTCTTGTGCAGTGTCATATGGGTTGCCAGGGAATGTGCCGTAACTAGATCTCCCTTACTGCTTGCTACCCCCAAGAGGTGCAGGCATACTTTCTCTTATGCATAGCCCTCTGACTAAGGGGCTCACTGTTTATGCAGCATGTAGTTTGCCAGGCTCATATTCTGCTTATAGTAGTGAGCCCAGTCTGCCTCCCTCCCCTCGGGTGGGTGAGACAATACTGTCCCCTTATTCCCATCCTCCTGCAGAACCTCCAGTCCCTGAGCTGTTGCTGAAACATGGACCAACAGAGGTGCAATAAGGGCTTTATCTCTGTGTGCCATGGGGTATTTGATAAATATTTGTTTTTGATGACTTTTATTGGTGCCATGGGATATTTTACTTCCACCTGAGCAACCACCAACTCAAGCAGATGGGATATCAGTTTAACAGCTCATCTGAAGGATGACACACAATGGACTGCAGCACCTCCCCTTAGGCTGTTCTGCAATGCCAGTACTCCATCTACCTGGTATGGAGATAGAGCCCACAGCCTTGTGCGCCAAAGGTGAGTGCCTGTTGTGCTGCTGACACTGTTTCAATATTGTCTTATAAAGTATTATCCCTGCTGCTTCATGTAGAGGGCAATAGCCTTGTCTATGATTTAAATGACTCAGGCTTCATTAGTGACCAAGGTGCGAGAGGGAAAGTGGGAGTATATGTCTGATTACAGTGCACCATTCTCAGGGAGAAAAGTTGTGGCCTACTGTCATACTGATTTGGGATGCCACAGATTTAGGAACATACATGATAGTTTGTTTGGTCCAAAAGGCAGAAATTCTTTTTTTTTAAAACAAGAAACATTGTTATTAAATTATCACATATGACATAGGCAATCATACATTTATATAAATGAAAACAAACCATGTTGACATAATCCCCGCCGCAAGCATTTTACATCACAAACCATATTGACCCAATCCTAGTTGCAAACATTATACATCACTTATAATCTACCCAATCATTGTCAATCAAATATTACATACTTCATTCAATTCCTGCCTTCTTTTAAACCTCATTCCTCCGGAGTATTTATTGTTCCCATATTCCCATTTTTCCTATTTAATTTGCTTTTACCCTTTTAAAAAGATCCCAATTCCAGATGTTTATCTCTGCTACTTTATTCATCACTACTAGTACAGTTGGTTTAGACTTTGATTTCCATTTTCTAGTAATTGCTTTTTAGGCAGCCCCCATAATTAGACTTAGCAAGGCCTTACTATGTTTAGGCAATTCTGGTTCTGTATCATAGTTCAGAAAAGTAATTTCTCTAGTTACACCAATTTGCTCACCCTGTATCTCCGAAAGAGTGGTCTGCAGGGAATCTTTAAAGTCTGTCAATTCATTACACTCCAAGAAAATATATTCCCAATTATCTCTTTCTTCCCCATCACACATCACACCTTCAACATTTGCTGTCTACCTGAGGAAATTTTTTCTGGAGTCTACTTGGAGTATAAAAATGTCTATGCAAACATTTCCAAGCAAGAATCCTAAATCTTTTAAATTTTGTTACATATTTGGGAGACATGCATATATCCCCCACTATTTCTTTGTGAATTACTTATCCAATCTCTCTTCACAATCCTTTCTAACATCATCTGCTTAATTCTTATAGTTATCATGCAGTATTTTATATGTTCTACTAATTATTCCTTTTTTAATGTCTGCTTCTGTTCTAGATTCTACTAAAAACTCTTATCAGTGCAGGTCTTTTGTTTAGGACCACCATATTTCTTTCTTATTGACTATACTTTGATATCAATCTTTGATAGGGAAGGCAATCTCTAACTTGCAGTCCAAATAAATTCTTGGCGTCTTCCCATTCTATTACCTTTCCCTGTCTAGTTATTTGCTGTTAATATCGCCAGTTTTCTCCAATAAATTCGAGCCCCCTTTTGCCTATTGTCTTTATCCTTAACTGCAGTCATTCCTATTGGCAAAATCTTCTTTCTCCATTTACATGTTGGCTTTGTCCTTACAATATGAAGAAAATATAAATAAATATATATATTGTGGTATTGTATGAGGAAGTCAGGAGTGTCAGAGAAGTATGTAAGAGTGGTACAGGATATGTACGAGGGTAGTGTGACAGCGGTGAGATCTGCGGTGGGAGTGACGGATGCGTTTAAGGTGGAGGTGGGGTTACATCAAGGATCAGCTCTGAGCCCTTTCTTATTTGCAATGGTGATGGACAGGTTGACAGACGAGATCAGACAGGAGTCTCCGTGGACTATGATGTTTGCAGATGACATTGTAATCTGTAGTGAGAGTAGGGAACAGGTGGAGGAGACCCTGGGGAGATGGAGATATGCTCTAGAGAGAAGAGGAATGAAGGTCAGCAGGACTAAGACAGAATATATGTGTGTGAATGAGAGGGAGGATAGAGGAATGGTGAGGATGCAAGGAGTAGAGGTGCGAAGGTGGATTAGTTTAAATACTTGGGGTCAATAGTTCAGAGTAACGGTGAGTGTGAGGTGAAGAAGAGAGTACAGGCAGGATGGAGTGGGTGGAGAAGAGTGTCAGGAGTGATTTGTGACAGACGAGTACCTGTAAGAGTGAAAGGGAAGGTCTACAAGAGGGTAGTGAGACCAGCTATGTTATATGGGTTGGAGACAGTGGCATTGACAAAAAGGCAGGAGTTTGAGCTGGATGTGGCAGAGTTAAAGATGTTAAGATTTGCACTGGGTGTGACGAGGTTGGACATGATTAGGAATAAGTATATTAGAGGGTCAGTCCAGGTTGGAAGGTTTGGAGACAAAGCCAGAGAGGCAAGATTACGTTGGTTTGGGCATGTGCTGAAGAGGGATGCAGAGTATATTGGGAAAAAGATGCTAAGGATAAAGCTACCAGGTAACAGGAAAAGAGGAAGGCCTAAGATAAGGTTTATGGATGTGGTAAGAGAGGACATGCAGGTGGTTGGTGTGACAGAGCAAGATGCAGAGGACAGGAAGAAATGGAAACAGGTGATCCGCTGTGGTGACCCCTAACAGGAACAGCCGAAAGAAGATGATATAGATATATATTTTATGAATATAATATAAAAAAATGGCAGTGCCCACGGAGGCTGTGGCTGTGTTAGCTTGTGATACAGGAATGCTTAATCTGTCTTATTTTTCTGGCAAAAAAATGAGAAAATCATTTTCCAGTCATTTAAATGATGATACATTAGCTTACAGTAGACAGAAATGTATGGAACTCAAGTATTCAATTGTGCCATTGTTCTGGCTGCATTCCCTGCGTACTACTGAGCATCTGAGGCCTACAACACTCACAGAACTGCTGGAACTTAACATCCTAATCAAACAAGCTTCAAAGTACCTAAATCAGGAAATGGAAGGTTCTGGAACAATCAGGATGACACGCAAAAGGAAGAGATGTAACAGAACCAGGAAAAGAGGCTGCAGAGCTGGAACTGCTGCCAGATTGAAAACAAACCCTCACAGGCCTGCACTTCACTCAGTTCTGTTAGCAAAGGTATGCTCATTAGACCAGATGGACTTCCTAAGACTCTAGCTCAACACCACGAACAATGTGAGAAATTCTTGTCTGTTAATCTTTACAGAGACTTGGTTAAATAACAGGATTAGTGACAGTGCTGCAAGCCTTGACAGTTTCACTTTGTTCAGAGCTGTTAGCTTTTCCATGTAGAGCTAGGTTTCTAAGGGAGGTGGAGTATGCATTTTTGTGAATGATAGCTGGTGCAAAAACTGTAACATTGTGAATGAACATTGCTCTGTAAATGTGGAATTTCTTGCCCAGAGAACTAATTGGTGTCTTATGTAGCAGCTGTATATATACCACCAAGTGCTAACATCACTGAAGCACTGAATATACTGCATAGTACTATATGTGAGCTGCAGTGCAAGAATTTTGACTGTGCACTTATGATGTCTGGTGACTTCAACAAAGCAGATCTCAGGGACGTATGACACAATTACTACCAAACTGTGGACTTTTCCACAAGGGGAGCAAATACTCTGGACAAGGCTTACACTAATATAAAAGGGGCATACACAGCTGTACAACAACCAAACCTGGGAGGCTCCGATCACATCTCCATAAAACTAGTACCAGCTTACAAACCTCTCTTGATCAGAGATAAGCCCACTGTGAAACAAATCAGGGTTTGGCATGAAGGAGCCATGGAAAGTCTCAGGGACTGCTTAGATATGACAACTGGGATGTCTTCAGGGCAGCAACCACGGTGAGCAATCTGGTGAACATAGATGAATATACCGAGACAACTATGGCTTACATATCCAAATGTGTGGAGGATGTAACAAACATCAAAAATATTAAAGTAAGATGCAATCAAAAACCATGGCTAAACAGTAAGGTGTATGATTTGCTAAGGGCAAGAAACACTGCTTTTAGGGCAAAGGATAAGGAGGGTCTTAGTGTGGCAAGGGCTACTCTAAAAAGGGTATCAAGAGGCCAAGAGGGGAGTATGGAAAGAGGGATACAAGGATGCTTCCAGGATGCGAAAGACTCAAGAAGCTTGTGGCATGGTATTCAACAGCCAACTGACTACAAAACCAAGTCAGCTCAGTGCGATGATAGCACTGAATTTCTGGACAATCTAAAGACATTTTATGGCAGGTTTACAGAGAAAAACAACCTGGAGGCTGTAAAACTTCTCAATGATCAAAAGGAGGCAGTACTTAACTTCAATGCTGTGGATGTAAAGAACCAGCTGAGGAAAGTGAACCCCAGGAAGGCTGCTGGCCCTCATAACATTCTGGGGAAAGTATTGAAAGGTTGTGTAAACCAACTCAGCATAGTCCTGATAGACATCTTCAATACTTCACTTGTCCAGGAAAAAGTACCAGCATGCTTCAAAGTTACCAACATAATCCCTCTGCTCAAAAAAAACAACCCCACCTGCCTAAATGATTACAGGCTCATGGCCCTTACATCAAATGTAATGAAATGCTTCTAAAGAGTGGTTAAAAAGCATTTGAGTACAGTATTACCCCAATCCTTTGACCTGCTGCAGTATCAACAGCTGATGCCATTTTGGTGGCGCTTAACCTCGCATTGGAACATCTTGAAGAGAACTATGCCAAGCCTATTGTACATAGATTTCAGCCCATGATTCAGTATGGTGATTCTAATGCAACTTATAGAAAAGCTAAACAACCTTTGCATAAATAAAGGGCTGTGCAACTGGATCCTTGATTTCCTGACTGGAAGATCACAAAGGACCTGTGCTGGTAACAACACTTAAGGGAGTATTACAATCAACACCGTAGTGCCCCAGGGTTACATGCTGAGTCTTCTACTGTTCACAATCCTTACCCATGACTGCTCCGTGAAAGTTAGCAACAACCACATCATCATATTCACAGATGACACCACAGTGGTGGGACTCGTAAGTGGTGATGACGAGACTGGGTATGGGAATGAGGTCAGCTCCATGACTGAGTGGTGCAGTAACAACAATTTGGACCTGAACGTCTGTAAAAAAAAATATATATATATATCATTATTCACTTCAGAAAGAGCTCTGCTATGCACCTGCCCCTCAAGTTCAATGGTGAAAAGTGGAGAGAGTCCAAACTGCAAAGCTCCTGGGGGTACATATATCACAGGATCTTTCCTAGAGTACAAATGCAGGTCAGCTAATTAAAAAAGCCCACCAGTGACTACACTTCCTAAGAAGGCTTAGGAAAGCAAAGCTCTCTATGTATGCTCTACATACCATCCACAGAGTTGCCACTGAGAGCATTATCACCAGCAACTGCATTGTATGGTTCGGTAACAGCACAATGGCTGAAAGGAAGAAGCTGCAAAGAATAATAAGAACAGCAGAAAAGATCGTGGGAACTAGTCTTCCTACCTTACAGGAACTCTTTGAACTGAGATGTAAAAAAGAGGTCTCGCAAAATACTGAGTGACACTTCTCATCCAGCATATGGCTGATTCCCTAAACTTGCATCTGGTAGAAGGTTGCTGAGTATCTACTGCAGGACCCTCAGATTCATGAACAGTTTTTTTATCCAACTGCAATAAGACTCATTAATGCAGATGTAAATGTGGACGTATCAAAACTATAACAGATAATTACACTCTTTCTTTTTTTCATACAGTAATTCTATTTATTTATTGCATGCTAAAATTAATATATTTTAATTCAAGTGCAATTCCAATCACTTCCTTATGTTCGATATCAGCCAAAATCACCTCTGTGTATAGTGTACTTTTCTTTCTATGTGTTAATCATCTAGTAGTCAGTGTTGTCCAGTGTATATAAATAGTGTACAAGCATGTGCGTCAGCTACCTAGATATTTACTTTTGTACTATAGCTATTGTTTATTCTTTAATACCCATCATGTCAGTCTTTTTGTGTTTGTTTTTCTCCTGTAAAAGAGCTGACACTTGAAATACCTCACTTGTCCAGGAAAAAGTACCAGCATACTTGTATACTTATGTTTCCTAAATGACAATAAAGTTTCTTTGAATCTTTGCATAATATTCTGTATGACTATTGCTATTCTCCTTAAAGATCTACATCCAGAATCCCAATCGCTCCTTGTTTCTTCAGCTTCCCCCCTGTTTTATCATCATCCATTTCCACTTTGAATTATAGGTTTCTGCTTTTACTATGTATAGAAGCCTTAACTGTCTAGCTCTGAAATACCCCTTCAAATTGGGTAATCCCACTCCACCTTATTATAATGGAAGAATAAGCTTATCCCACTTGACTCTTGCCATCTTCCCCTCCCAGATAAAATCCTTCAGCTCTTTATTAATTGTTATCTACAGCTTCTTCTCTAGTTGATAAAAGTACGCCTGACCTGTGTGTAAGACTAAATGGACTAAAACATTTTAACCGCTTGTATCATACTATCCATATAACATAGCTTACAATTTCTCAGTTTTTGGATTATCTTTTGTTTATTCTTTTCCCACATATTCTTACTTGTCACACGGGAATAATTTTTAATACCTTCTCCTAAATACTTCATTTTATCATGTCCCCATACATCTGGATACATATAGATATTGCTGAAGCAGTTTGTGTGTGGTTACATAATTTACTGCTATTGCCTTTGTTTTAGCTTCATTAATTTTTTATCCCAAAAAGATTTCAAACGGTCTCAAAATGTTCCACAACACTGTAACATCTTTTCTGCTTTTGTCAGGTATAAAATAATGTTATTTGCAAATAGAGTCGGCTTTTCTTGATTACCATACCAATTCTATTTTTGAATTTCTAAGTCCCATATTTTCTTTGCCAGTGGTTCTAAATATAATGCAAATAACAAAGAGGAAGAAGGACACCCTTGCCTGGTTCTTCTGCTCCAGCATAAATTATAGGATCATAGGAGGTTACTAGGCTAATGGCCCTAGGGCCCTTACAAGTGTAGCGAAGTGTTTATCCCCAAAAAGAAACCTCAGTCATCACCTGTCACCGCTGTCAATGAGGGACACAGGTGGAACCCCTGAGGCAATTTTGTGGTTACCCATCCACTCATCATGGTTGTACTTGGAGGGTTAGTGAGGTGCTCTGTTTGACATGTATGGGGAATCTATTCCAGAGACAGGGCAGCCTCTGGAAGATAAATCTGTCTTTCCAGCAGGTTTTGTTGATGTTGCATATTAGATTCAGGCCTTTTGAGCGGGTAGTGCTTGAGTAGTTAAACTTACGGATATGGAGCATCTCTAGTAGGGCATGGTCTGAGATTGCCTTGTAGGCGAGACACAGATCACCCCTGAGCAATCTACATGATACTGACTAAAGTGATAGTGATTGTGAGCCTGTCTGCATAGGACAAGTGTTGGAGGCCATGGATTCTCTTAGTGAGCTATTTCAGTGGCCTTTCCAGTTGGTGCAGATGTTCTGAGAGGTACATCCCAAACAAGAAATTATACTCCATTATTGGTCTAATGAGGAGGGAGTATAGAGAGGTAATAACCTCCTTTTTTCTGGAGGATGCAATCCCTTTACTTATGAGATGAACCAAGTAAAAGGCTTTTCTGACAACTGCCGCTACATGATGGTCGAATGTGAAGTTGTTATCCACCTGAGTGCCCAGGTCTCTCACCACAGGTTGTGTGCTTAGGGGATTGCCGTTGATATGGTAATCAGTAGGGCTCGTGTTTTTGCCAAATGGTATGATGATGCATTTTTTTGCATTTAGCTTGAGGCCATAGCCATGACTTTCTCACCAGTCAGTTGCTGTGAGATCCTTGCAGGATGTTAACATTATTTGAGGAGTCAATAACAGCACCCAGCTTACAGTCGACCACAATCTTGGTCAGCCACAGCCCTTTTGTCTTTGCCTGGACCTCTGAGAAATAGATGCCAAACAGACCCCACCCACTTTTGCTTCCGACCCCTCAAATATCCTCTTAATCAACCTTATAATTTTATTAGGGAATGCAAATGCTTCCATTGCCCTGCTCATAAAGTCCTGGCTTACTCTGTGAAATGCTTTCTTTGCATCAAGACTCACTAACTACAGTTGTATTTTCTTACATTCCGCTTTCATCTGGTTCATCAGTGTTCTTTTAATCTTGTCAAATGTTTGTCTTCCCTCCACAAAACCACATTGATCCATATCTATCAGTGTTGGCATCCCTTTTGCCATTTGTTTAGCCATTGGAGACATAAGCAGTTTATAATCATGGTTTAGTACTGAAATGGGCCTGTATGAAGATGGATCTTTACCCTCTTTAGTTATTACAGCTACCACAGGCTTTCTTCCAGGATGTTGCTACTTCTCCTCCTCGTAAAATACTGTTAAACAATACCTTCCAGATCTTTATCAGTTTTTCCCTTCTAGCTTCCAGACTTGTACAGGAATACCATCTCATCCTGGAGACGTTCCTGTAGGTTGATTATACATCACCATTTTTATCGTATCTCCTCCTATCCTGTAAGTAATTTAACGTCTAATCCTGGCATATTTAATTCTTCCGTAAAGATTTTCATTAGTACCTTTTCTTGATTTTCATATTTCTCTGCTTTATACAGGCTTTCATAGAATTTCCAAAATATTTCTAATATCTCTATAGGATCACTTACCTTCCTTGTTATAGGCTCCCTAAGCTTGGCGACAGCCCTTTCTACTTTCTGTTGCCTGAGCTGTGCTAAAAGTTTTTGTGCTCTAGAGTTATCAAAAAACAGTTGCTTAATAACAATCTTTCTAAACGCATGCATATTATCAAGGTAATCCCTTATTTTCTGTTTAGCATTCTGTAGTTGCGCCTCTTGTTCTATGAGAGTCCCCCCTATTCTGCAATACTTTAACATTTGTCAGTCCAGCAAAATAATTCTTATTACTTCTTAACCATATATTCCTTTCTTTTATTTCTACCCTATTTTAAAACTCCATTTTAATTTTATCCCACTCCCTAGCTATATTTTCAGAAGAAATTTCTATCTTCTCTAGTAGCTCCTGAATAATTCCCACTACCCATTCCTTAAATTCCTTTCTTTTCAACAGATAGATGGGAAAGTGCCAGTGTCTAGCTTTTATTTTACTACCTTGTGTTTTTATTTTAGTTATTATTGGTGCATGATCTGAAATAGTTATTGAGTGCTTATCAAGACCTTTAGTTAAATGCACATGTTCCTGTGAAATGTAAATTGAAATGTAAATTCTCTCTACCCTAGCCCGGTGTTTGTATCATGGGAAATAATATGTAAATACACTTCGAGCTCTTAGTACTGAATTCACATCTCCATGCCAAATATTTTCATAAATTTCTTCAAAAGTCTACCCACCTTTGTTATTTTTTCCCTTCTGGGCCCCCCAGACACATCTTCATGCTGCAAATCAAATTCCAGTCCCCACCAAAAAGTAGCATTCCTTACTAAAAGCTGATTATTTCTCCCAGAATTTTCTTAAGCTCCATTATAGTACTTTTAGGTAGAATATAAATACATGCCATTGTAATCCTCCTCCCTTGCCAGTAGCCCCTTAGTACTACAAATCTACCATTATTATCTTTTTTTATCCTCTTCTGTCATTATCGGAGTTCCTCTTGCAATTACTATAAGTACTCTTCTTTTCCTTTGTTTCCAGGGTATTCTGCTGAATAACCATCCTGAAAACCTTTCCTTATCAAATTCACATGTTCAGTTCTTTCCAAGTGTGCCTCCTGTAGCACAGATGTTTGCACTCTGCATTTTTAATATGGTTCACTACTCTTTCTTTGTATTTATCTGTGAGAACACTGACATTTAAAAATATTACAGAAAGCATCATTGTATTAAAAAGTTGTTATTCCCACCTTTTATGTGTAACAGCTTGTTTGTTAAATGTCTAGTTCCAGCTTTTGTGTTACATGAATACACTGTTTGGCACGTTGAACTTTTATACAGCTGTTTCTTGTCATATCCATTTGGGCCTGTGTCACATCTTAACAAAACATTTTGAACAAATAAAAACTAACACCCTCCCAATGCCTCCTAAAGCCTATTAACTTAATACTAACCAGTGGTGGATCCAAGAATTTGCAAAAGGTGGGTGCAGTCTGGTTAGTTGACTACCGGAGTGGGAAGGTGGGACATAATTATATTTTTGCCAAACTTTCACTTACAAATTGTCATATCTTGAGACTGTACAATTTAGACACATATTGTTCAGTTTTGTTAATCTGACATAAGTTATAACATGAGAGCAAAAAATTCCTCTTTGAGCGTAACAGTATTGAAACATGGTTTCAGACCAAGGACAACTCACTCTTCCTACCAGAATTTAATCAATACCACTTAGTTCCTCCTACGTGAGGGTATCTGTGTGTGTATATCTGTTCTTATGTAGTTCCATAAAAGTCAATATTTATAAGACAAGATAACAATCTCAAAGTTTTCAACATCCTAGCAACTGTCATTAAGATCTCATATCACAAAATCAATACAGCCATCCTGGACCAATACGTTTTCACACCAAATGGGAGATAAAGTCTTGGGCATTGTCCTTACCAATACAGAACAGCTTTGCTCCCCATCAATTGTAACTTCTTCCCTGGTCAAAATAGGACCAGAACTCATTTGCATTCATTGTAAGCCTGAAGCATCGTCCAATACCTTGGTATTTGGAGATTATACAAAGGCTAATCTATTAAAACGACATCATGACCTAGTTAAATTCAAAAGTCCCATCCATCTTGATGACCCTATTGCTTATACAAAGTCTTTAGCTGCCAAATTCTATGCACTTGTAAGTAGCTTGCATAAACACATCTGTTCCCTCCAGAAATAAAAATAACTCCTAATTAAAAAAAATAGACCCCTAAGGTGGAACACAAATTTAAGCAGGCTGTATAACAAAAGAAAAAACTGATTGCATATCAAAATAAATCTACCTCTCAAGATGCCAAAAAAGTACATGGTTTAATTATTAAAAGTTATACTTAGCAATTAGATTGCATTTTGTATGGTCATCAGATGATCTGAAATTGTGATGTCTGACCTTGACTACCCCCAGTTCTGTTTACATCTTAGAAATTTCTCCATGCAGTGTATGAAATGGATCATTACGGACCAGTCCACTGTTCCAGTTAACAAACATATGATTAATTATGATACATGTATGTATACTTATATGTACATCTCTCTCTTCTCTCTCTCTCTCTCTATATATATATATATATACATAAGTTTGTATATATTCATATATATATATATATATATATATATATATATATATATATATATATAAAATGGTTTACTATCATAATTGTGAAAGTCCTCAGTATGAAACTGTCATGTGTAAAAGTCATATATGCAAAAAAAAAAAATTCCCGAACATTACAAATGTGAATTTAGAAGAACGAAACCCAAAAGGAAATCGTACATGTGGATTCGATGACATAAACTTTGTTGTAACATAAGTGTAGCATTGCCTCAAGGAAGTGATGTCGTTAACGTTACTGCCAGTTAGGTAAACATCCACGGCAGGGCTGCAGTGTAGTAGTTCGTTATTGCGGCTGATGATTTGGTGCATAATATTGTCATGTGTGTGTATTGGTAAGTATGGATACCAACAAAAGGCTGTGATAACAGCATGTATGTTAACATATATGGAACAGTGCTGAAACCCTGCAAGTAAGCATAGTAAATGCCTTACTGTGCACCAGACATGTTTTGGAACACGTTGAGATAATGTACGTTGTGCACAATGAGTGTATATTTGTATGTGGTTATGTAACATCTGTACGGCATTTAATTGGTACATACATCGAAACAGTGTTCTTGTGACATTTTCTGACTGACTGCAGCAGTGACTTGAGTATACTGTTAGTTCAATCTGTGAATAGTATAGTGCAGTGTAAGTTAGACTTAAAGCTCAGTTCACAGAAGTTGGTCATATTAGGGCAGCTCACAATACATCCTTATAGTGTAAGTAACATTAACCTGTACTAAGCAGTCATATGAATGCATGATTCTCCAGCTTTCCAAGTGTCCTGATGGTGTGTTTAAGGTGCCTGTGATTGCAGCAAACCTACTGTTAAACCTCAACTCCAAAGTAAAAGCAATCGGACACTGCTGGAGTAAAAATGCAAAATCCTTTATTCGTTAGCGCTTTCGGGATAAACCCTTCCTCAGACAAGGTACATGACAATGAAACACCATATTTAAAATGCTACTAACCAATCATTTGCTTAGAAAAACCCGCCTATTTTCCAAGGTGGGTTTTATTGGTAATACATCGTTTAATCCAGGTTCCCTATGTGATTAACTATCCATTTGGATTCTGCTAAGGCTATCTGATGTCTGATATCACCCCCCCTGCTGTTGTGTTTTATGTTAACAATACATCTAAATGTAAAAGTGTGTGTGGGATTTGCACTAATATGTCTATACAAAGCATTACTTAAGTCTTTGTTCCTGATGTTACCCAAATGCTGCAAAATCCTCACTTTAAACATATTGCTGGTCATTCCAACATAAAAGGATGGGCAGCAGACACATTCAGCCAAGTAGACTAAATTCTGCGTCCTACATGTTGCTCTGCCTTGAAAATGAAATATTTTTTGTGTATTGGGATGTCGAAATACTGTCTGACTATTAATGAATGTGCATGCCTTACATTTACCACATGCATGAGTGCCTAAACTCATGTTCGGTGCCCTTTCACTAACCTGATAGGTTTCTTTACAAAAAAGATCTTTCAAATTTTTATTCCTTCTATATGTAAACAAAGGACGTTTTCCCACAATATCTTTTAAATTCAAGTCACTTGTCAGTATATTCCAATTATTATGTATTATTCCACTTATGTCATTCATGTTACTGCCTTATGTTAATAACAGTCTCGGTTTGCCCCTCAAATGTCTATCATCCCTATGGTTACGCCCCTGCTTACGTGTGGTCCTTAACCATGGTTGATGTTTATTATTCCTATAACTTATGTTGTTATCAATGATGTTCTTAACCAAGACTTTATCATAACCCCTTTCCATAAAACAGTGGTCTAACTTGTGCATCTCAACAGCATATTGTGCATCCTCAGAACAAATTCTAGAAACTCTGCTCATCTGTCCTTTTATGATGTTAGGAAAAATATGCCGTGGGTGCAGACTGTCGAAAGACAGTAATGTGTTCTGCCAGCAATCCTTTTTATATAAACTGGAAGTATAACCTGTACTAGTTTGTTCTATATATACATCAAGAAATTCCAACTTGGTGTAAGAAGTTTTGGCACTAAATTCTAAGAAAGTGGTGGTGGAATGTAAAAATTCAACAAAATGATTAAAAGAAACCTCATCCCCATTCCACAAAATAAAAATGTCATCTACAAATCTGACATACATTAAAACATATTCCTTCCATCTGCTATTATTCAGAATCTCCTTGGACTCCCACTGAGATAAAACAAGATTTGCATAGGTGTTCGCACAGGGGGTGCCCATGGCTACCCCCCCCCCCGTGCCTGCCTATACAATGAAGCACCTCCTATGAAGACATTATTGTCCAAAACCAAGAACAGCATCTCTTCTACTAACTGTCTCATGTGTTGTGTAGCTCCTAAGCTCTCAATAAGTGCACCAACTGCTGTTATCCCATAATCATTTTCTATAACAGTAAACAGACTTTTTATGTCCAAAGTAGCCATCAATATGGTTTGCCCTTCAATAGGCTTATTCATGTCAGCTAGTAACCCCAAGAAATGTCCTGTATCTATCAATATATTTTTAATCTTATCCATATATGGTTTAAGTGTCACCTGTAACCATATTGAGATGTTTTCCGTGACCCAGTTTCTGCCAGAAACAATGGGTCTTAATGGTGGATCTATTAAAGATTTATGAATTTTCGGTAGTGCTTTAAAAATAGGTGTTACAGGTTTATCAATCCACAAAAAATTTCATGTGTTATTTTCATTGCTTCTAGCATCATCTGTAGTTTTTTATGTACTTTATCAATAATCATTTTCACTTTCAGGGGGTTGATTTCTTCATATGCTCTATCAGTTGTTAACATGTTGTTTATTTTGTCATTATACCATGCTGTATTCAAAACTACGACGGCTCCCCCTTTATCTGCACTTTTAATCAAGATGTCTTTGTCTATCAGCCTCTGTAGTGCTTGCTTCTGTGCTGAAGTTAAATTATAATATTTACTAAAGTTACCTTCATTAAAGTATCTATTTAAATCATTCTCACATGCATTCAAAAAAAGATTAAGAGCTGGTGTAAATCTTGGTACAAAGCTGCTTGGTTTTCTGAGTTCAGGGCAAACCACCTCTGTATTATCAAACACTAACTTTAGCATAATATTCCTACAAAATAACATTGTTGAAAATTACTTCACTGTATACGCATGTCCGACTTGGTACAAAAGTGAAGCCTTTGTTAAGGACTTCCAATTCCACATCATTCAACATATATTCAGATAAATTGTATACAATACCAGAACAAAAGGAATCAGTCACTGAAATGTTCTCCTTCTCTTGTCCACCATTCTGTCTTCGCTGGAAGACCTCTTCCATGCCCCTTTCTTCACTGGGGCTGGAAGTTTCCCCAAAAAATGTGTAGCCGCCTGAGCTATCTTCGGTCTAGCTCCCATGTGGTTGGAGCTACTTCCTGGCGCTTCAGACATCATGGTTGACGAACAGTTCAAGTCTGTTCGTAAAAGTTCTCCGGACATTGGATTACCAGCAACAAAATCCTCTCCACATGTTCGTGGCATTACAATCTCCTGATTTGGAGCAGTCTCTCCTCCTCTCTGTTCATCCTCCAACGAGCCCTGGTGACTAGTATTCGCTTCTATATGGAGAAAAGTGTCCGCATCCACAGCCGGATCTGCTGTATGCAGTTCCTGCTCTCTGAATGTTGCCGCTGGTATAACACGCTCTGGCTCCTCTGTCATGCGCGTTATAGATTTCCGGGGGTTACGTTTGGCAAATTCAGCCGTAGTTTCTTTGAACTTCGGCCAAATAAAGATGTTCCCATTAACAAAATCCTGATGGTCTCTTCGGATTTTGTTAAGTTTAGTCTCACGTAATTTGTCCGCTTCTTTCGATAAAGTTGCTTTCACGGAAGTCAATCTCTCTTTGCATTTCTGCTCTGTGAAGTCAGTTGTTAATCTGTCATATAGGGAGGCTACTTCTTTCTTTAAAAGCTCTAGCTGTGGTGCAAAGAAATCAATAAGTATGCGCATATATTGGAAGCTGGTATTGATGTTTAAAGTCTGCCATAGTGTTAACAGCTCAGTGTAACGATCCCCCTGAGCTGGCATACATAAGATCCTCATTCCCCTGGGGACGATACCATATTGTAGGCAGGCTTCCAAATGAAAAGCCTGCCACTGCAAACGTTGCAGCTTACCAGCTTTGAAAGAAAGGTCACGTAGTAAATCTTCAAACGCTCTGTCCACAACTGCTGGAGTAGCTCTCGCCTCTGGTCCTTCCTTCTGGATCATAAAACCCAAATTCAGGAGCGGATTCTTACATGAGACAGATGACTTGTGAAAACTTCCATAAACCATATCTCCATAAGGCAATGTATTGAATGAAAGTACTTCAGTATTGCTTTGTTTCTCAATACCCTCAGCATGCATAGCTAACAATAATAGAAGTCCAAACAAAAAACAAAAAATGTAGGCTATGCCAAAGTCCAGATATACTCAATTAAAATGCAACTCCAAAGTAAAAGCAATTGGACACTGCTGGAGTAAAGATGCAAAATCCTTTATTCGTTAGCGCTTTCGGGATAAACCCTTCCTCAGACAAGGTACATGACAATGAAACACCATATTTAAAATGCTACTAACCAATCATTTGCTTAGAAAAACCCGCCTATTTTTAAAGCACTACCGAAAATTCATAAATCTTTAATAGATCCACCATTAAGACCCATTGTTTCTGGCAGAAACTGGGTCACGGAAAACATCTCAATATGGTTACAGGTGACACTTAAACCATATATGGATAAGATTAAAAATATATTGATAGATACAGGACATTTCTTGGGGTTACTAGCTGACATGAATAAGCCTATTGAAGGGCAAACCATATTGATGGCTACTTTGGACATAAAAAGTCTGTTTACTGTTATAGAAAATGATTATTGGATAACAGCAGTTGGTGCACTTATTGAGAGCTTAGGAGCTACACAACACATGAGACAGTTAGTAGAAGAGATGCTGTTCTTGGTTTTGGACAATAATGTCTTCATGGGAGGTGCTTCATTGTATAGGCAGGCACGGGGGGTAGCCATGGGCACCCCCTGTGCGAACACCTATGCAAATCTTGTTTTATCTCAGTGGGAGTCCAAGGAGATTCTGAATAATAGCAGATGGAAGGAATATGTTTTAATGTATGTCAGATTTGTAGATGACATTTTTATTTTGTGGAATGGGGATGAGGTTTCTTTTAATCATTTTGTTGAATTTTTACATTCCACCACCACTTTCTTAGAATTTAGTGCCAAAACTTCTTACACCAAGTTGGAATTTCTTGATGTATATATAGAACAAACTAGTACAGGTTATACTTCCAGTTTATATAAAAAGGATTGCTGGCAGAACACATTACTGTCTTTCGACAGTCTGCACCCACGGCATATTTTTCCTAACATCATAAAAGGACAGATGAGCAGAGTTTCTAGAATTTGTTCTGAGGATGCACAATATGCTGTTGAGATGCACAAGTTAGACCACTGTTTTATGGAAAGGGGTTATGATAAAGTCTTGGTTAAGAACATCATTGATAACAACATAAGTTATAGGAATAATAAACATCAACCATGGTTAAGGACCACACGTAAGCAGGGGCGTAACCATAGGGATGATAGACATTTGAGGGGCAAACCGAGACTGTTATTAACCTATGGCAGTAACATGAATGACATAAGTGGAATAATACATAATAATTGGAACATACTGACAAGTGACTTGAATTTAAAAGATATTGTGGGAAAACGTCCTTTGTTTACATACAGAAGGAATAAAAATTTGAAAGATCTTTTTTGTAAAGAAACATATCAGGTTAGTGAAAGGGCACCGAACATGAGTTTAGGCACTCATGCATGTGGTAAATGTAAGGCATGCACATTCATTAATAGTCAGACAGTATTTAGACATCCCAATACACAAAAAATATTTCATTTCCAAGGCAGAGCAACATGTAGGACGCAGAATTTAGTCTACTTGGCTGAATGTGTCTGCTGCCCATCCTTTTATGTTGGAATGACCAGCAATATGTTTAAAGTGAGGATTTTGCAGCATTTGGGTAACATCAGGAACAAAGACTTAAGTAATGCTTTGTATAGACATATTAGTGCAAATCCCACACACACTTTTACATTTAGATGTATTGTTAACATAAAACACAACAGCAGGGGGGGTGATATCAGACATCAGATAGCCTTAGCAGAATCCAAATGGATAGTTAATCTAATGGCACATAGGGAACCTGGATTAAACGATGTATTACCAATAAAACCCACCTTGGAAAATAGGCGGGTTTTTCTAAGCAAATGATTGGTTAGTAGCATTTTAAATATGGTGTTTCATTGTCATGTACCTTGTCTGAGGAAGGGTTTATCCCGAAAGCGCTAACGAATAAAGGATTTTGCATTTTTACTCCAGCAGTGTCCGATTGCTTTTACTTTGGAGTTGCATTTTAATTGAGTATATCTGGACTTTGGCATAGCCTACATTTTTGTTTTTTGTTTGGACTACTGTTAAACCTCCATGACATTATCGAACAGTTTGTAGTGCGTGTAAATGTGTTGTACTACTGTGTGTACCCTTATTGTTAATATTAGGCCTGTTACATGTCATTTAGTGTGAATAATCACAGCTGTCATTGTTCTTGGATAGTGTCTGCTACTGTGTCACTGTAGATCTGTTACTGGCACACATTGCTGATAACTAAATTGTATTGCAGGTTGTGAGCATACATCATGTCACAGCGGAATGCAGTTACAGATTGTTCTGGTGCAGTTAGCACTATTTATCAGACAGTACTTTCCCAAAAGGGTCAGAAAATGCTTAGTATTGATGGCTACCAGTACTATCTGGAGAAATGTACAGACAGTAGGTGGTACTGGTGCTGTACAAGGAAGAACAGTGACAGATGTAAGAGTCAGTTTATTACAGAGGAGTGTCTTGAGAGAGAGAAGTTGGTGAAAAGTACTGCACATTTTCATGGGCCAGACATAGTGCAGCATGAAGAAAGGAAGGTATGGCAGGCTATTAAGTGAAGGGCAGAGTAGACACTGGAAGATCCTTGTAGGATAGTCAGTGAGGTTTTGGCAGGCACATCCACTGATGTTGTGAATAGTCTGCCTAATACCGATGCTCTGAAGCAGACTGTATGTAGGCTATGCTGTAAGAACAGGATGTCTATCATGTGTAGCCTTGACTCACTCAGTCAGCTTACGACTGATATGTTACCAGTAAGGAATGGCTCATTGTGCATCACACACATATAGGCAGTGATGCGGTGAATATTGTAATACTGACAACTGAGGAGAATCTGAGAATGCTTTGTGCTTCTGAATTCATACTGGTAGATGGGACCTACCTGATTAGCACGAGGTAGTGCAGACAAGTGTATACCATCCATTGCAGTATCTCAGGAACAGCAGAGGGCAAGGTTATCCATGTGGTGTATGGCATTTTGCCTTCAAAGATGGAGGAATGTACGATCAGTTCTGGAAGGTTGTAATACAGCTGTGTAATAATTTCCAACTGCTGTTACAGCCAAATATGATTTTGAGAAGGGAGCGATGAACTGTATAGCTAGGAATTTACTGGACAGTACGCCTAAAGGCTGCTGGTTCCATCTCTGCTAATTGCTATGGCGCCAAATACAGAAATTGAGATTGGCCTCCTTGTTTGGGAATGATACACAGTTTGCATTACTGTGTAAGCAGATACCAGCTTGGGAATTTGTATCACCAGACACAGTCCTGCCCACATTAGAGGAGATTGCAGCTGACATGCCTGAGGCTGGAAAATCTCTATGTGACTTCTTCCATAATAATTACATTATGGGTTGTCCAAGATGCTATGGCATATGGAGTGCTACTTGTGAAAGACTACCCCCATTGTTTGATGTGCATTTCTGGAACCATTGGGATACATGTTTACAGGGCTATCCTAGAAGCCAGAACACAGTGGAGGGATGGCATCGACGCCTGTGTAGCCTGCTAGGCAAGAAACAACTGTATATAAAGGGTGTATTACATACCATCAGATTAAAGCAGAATCATTTGGAAGACCTGAAGAGTCATCTGCTGTCATGTGCTCCATTATCACCTAAATGAAGACATCTACATGACAGGGAATCCCAGTTCATGAGACTATTGGAACGTAGGGACAAGATGACATCACGTGGACTGGCCAAACTAGTTGCATTGCATTGCTCCTCCTAACATGCACACATGGGGACTATGTGTAACTACAGGAATGCTACAAATAAAAATACAGATGTTATGTGATCCTATCTCGCCTACATTCTGACTGATGGGTTCGGAGCCAATCCCTCGGCTCCGACTCGGCACGCTTATGCCAAAGAGCGAAGTCTCTTATTGGCTGAGCTTACTGTATCCCAGGATGCACCACTACCAGTCCCCCAGATCTCGTTTGCCGCTAACTAGCAAAGACGTGGTCTCGAGCTGGCTGAGCTAAGTAGTGTTTTTCACTAACTTTTTCTGTCAGGCATTTCCTAATTCTTCAACAAAAAGCTGTTTTAACAGCTATATCGTACTTTTTGTGTATGAGTGGTTATTTTTTGTGGAAAATTTGTGTGGTGGTTGCGTGTTTGTTCTGACTAGAGGCCCCTTTTGAATTGAAGGGCCTTTCCCTGTCAGTCAATTGTCTTTCAAGTCCTTAGGGGTTCTTGGATCCCTTTAGTTAATTTTTCTGTTGTTGTGACAGTCTTTTGTGTAAAAAAAAAAAAAAAAAAAAAAGGAAAAGAAAGTGTTTTTCTGTGATAGTTAGAGTTACTAAATTTGTTGCCATAATGTCTTTGGCTCCTAGGCCTTCGGGCTTTAAGAAGTGCACTAAGTGCAGTTTTAAAATGTCAATCACAGATGACCACTCTCTCTGTGTGTATTGTTTGGGCACCAAACATTTGCAGGAGTCCTGCAGCGTGTGTCACGCGTTTTCCTCGAGGGTCCTCCAAGAGAGGAAAAATAAACTTATTTTGAAAGGCCTTATTAAACCCTCATTTGAAGAGACATTAGCTTCCTCTCCTTCTCCTGCTAAAAAGAAAAGGGCGTCGGCTCCGACCAGTCCGTCGGAACCGACCGCCAAAAGACATAGGCAGGCTTCTCCTTCGGCTCCACGGACTTTAGGAGCCGAGGGCGGAACGGTCTGCCTCGATGCCTCCAGCCTCGACTCCTCTGGGTTCGGAGCCGACGGCTGGGGCATTGAGAGGCGGGTCACCTTCATCGGCTCCACTGATCTCGGAGCCGATGAAGGTTGTCCGCTCAGACACTTCCTCCTCGGCGCCGAAGCCCTCTTCGGCACCGATGGAAATTGGTTTGGACACTTCTTCGGCGCCGATAATTGTCGAGTCGGAGCCGGTCCCCTAGTCCCTTGGAGCCATTGGAGAGGCCTACTCGGACCCATTCGGTCTCTTCCAGGTCATCAAGGATGTCAGATTCGGACATAGACAGGGTGCTCCAAAGACTGTTCCAGTCCCCAGTCTTTCAGAAATTTGTTTCGGCTCCGACCCACTTGGCTTCGGAGCCGATAGCCCATTCCATTGCCATTCCTCCTCCGACCGCTTCGGCTCCGTGGAGCAGGTGCTGATGGAGCCAGTGGAGATCCTAGGGTCGGCTCCGACCCTTACTCCAACCCCGGCCTTTGGGTCCGAGTTTAGCACACAGACTTCTTCGGCCGGACCCGGGGGTGATGTTTCGGGACCAATGCTGTCGGTTCCAAGCCTCCCTCTCGGTGCTTGGCGCGGGACTTCCGTCTGCTATCATGGCTCGGAGACCGGACCCTCCCAGGATTCTGGGGTCCGGCCTTCAGAGCTATGAGGAGTGCCTTGGCCAAGTCTTCTTCGCCATCTCTCGGCTTTACCGGCACCTTCCCTGGGCATGGAGACTGGGTCTTTGGCAGTTCCCCTATCTCTAGGCAGCGGAGCCCGGGGCCTGAGGTTACCCCACTGGGGTTCCCCTCCTCCTGAGGGTCTTCGGAGTTGTCTTGAGGAGCCCCAAGGAAGAGATCGTGCAAGAGGAAGCACGTGGACTCCCCGACGAGTCTCTTACATCGGACACTGATCTTGATGATGCGAAGGGGTCCCCAAAGTCGTCCTCGGATGATGTCTCATTTGCAGACATTCTAGAGATCCTTAAGCAACGAGGCGGCTGGAATTCCAAACCCCCCTCTGCTGATGAGTCAGTGTTTCTCAAGGCCTTCGGGGCTCAGCCCTCCGCCTCCTGGGTGTCTCCGCCCTTCGACGAGCTCCTGGATTTGGTTTGTCGGAGGGCGTGGGAACATCCAGATACTGTGGAACCATTGCCTTCTCGCCCTAACAAATTTTTTTCTGCCCCACCCGAGAAGGAGTTCTTAATGAAAGGCGTGGCTGTAGATGCCATGGTGGTGGCATCTGCTACCCAGCAGGACGTGGCAGAGGCTTCAACGTCCGTCCATCCTCCTAATAAGGAGTCTAGGAGCATGGACGATGCGGAAGCGCACCCTGACTTCAGCGGCCTTTACTCTGAGGTCCCTGAATTATTTGGCACATTTCACCAGACTACAGAGGGATCTGGTCAAGAAGCTCTCAGACTCCCTCTCAGGTAACCTACCTGAGCAGCTAGCCCAGTCGGTTAGCTCTCAGTTGGCTATCCTCACCTCGATTTCTAACTCGTCCATGAGGCTCATTTCATATGCGGCCGAAGGCGGGCAAGCGGCAGGCACAGGCGTGGCTCTCGGAGACAAGCCTGGCTCCGTTGTGTCATTTCTCGGAGGCCTTCAAGTCTTCCTTTGCTGGCGCTCCCTTTGATGGGTCCTCTTTGTTTGGACCCAAGGTAAAGACACTCTTACCGCTGTGAGCAAGAGGGAAAGACTTTATCTGCCGTAGGAGCACGTTATTCCACTCCCTTTCGGCCTTATCCCAAGGCTAAAAGAGGAGGGAAGATGTGGTTCCGCAAATCACAGAAATTCTTTCCTCAACAGCAGGAAGATTCCCCTTCCAGAGGCAGAGGACGGGGAAATTTTTCTGGGAGACGCCGTCCCAGAGGCGGCAGAGGCCCCCGCAACACTGGAGACCGCAAGTCCTTTCGTGGCTCTTCAGCCTTCCACACTCCATAAGGAATTGCCCGGCTGTGCTGCTCCGGAGCCAGTCGGGTGCCATTTTGCCAAGCACCTAAAAGCCTGGGAGTCTATTACTCAGGACAGATGGGTGCTTCGGATTATTGCCGGAGGTTACACCATTCCCTTCACACACTCACCCCCACCGTCCAAAAAAATCCCGGACCCACCACCCAGTCAAAGGGAAATTGCAGCCGTAGAAGCTTCAAAGCTGCTAGAAAAAGGAGTCATCCAACCGGTCCCCACAGACCAGATCGGATCCGGAAATTACTCAAGGTTCTTTAGTGCCAAAAAAGACAGGGGACCTGAGACCCATTTTGGATCTCAGCAAACTAAACCAGTCCGTCATGAAGTCCAAATTCCGAATGGTCACTTTACAATCCATTCTCCCATTGTTGGAGAAAGATGTTTGGATGTGCTCCATAGATCTCAAGGGCGCCTATTATCACATACCGATACATCAGGCGTCCAGGAGGTATCTGCGCTTCAGCCTGGGAGACAGTCATTTCCAATTTTGTGCACTGCCCTTTGGTCTCACCACAGCCCCAGGGTGTTCACCAAGTGTTTGGCAGTAGTGACTGCTCACCTGAGGAGTCTCGGATTCCAAGTGTTTCCCTATCTGGACGACTGGCTCCTGACTGCCACCACCAGGCATCTACTACTAGAGAACCTACAAGCCACCATCTCCTGGGTGCTTCCCTGGGAATTACATTCAACTGGTCAAAGTCTGTCTTGCTGCCTTCTCAGCGCATAAGATTCATAGGAGCAGAGATAGACTCAAAATTAATGCGAATCTTCCTTCCTACCGAAAGGATACAAACATTACAAGGTCAAGTCCGAGCCCTGCTTCTAAGATCCAAAGCCCCAGCCAGGATGGTCCTGCAACTTTTAGGTTCAATGTCTGCCACGGTTCTCCTAGTTCCTCTGGCAAGATTGCACATGAGGATTCTTCAGTGGCTGTTATCGACACAATGGTCTTTTCAGGATCTCCCCCTCAATCATCACATACTGATTACAGAAACGTGCAAACGGGACCTCCGCTGGTGGCTTCTGCCATCCAATCTGAATCAGGGAAGACCTTTTGTTATACCCCCTCTGGTGGCCACCTTAACAACGGATGCCTCCCAGACGGGGTGGGGGGGGGGCATTGTCTGGGCAGGTCAGTTCAGGGTTCTTGGCTTCCAAACAAAACATTTCTCCATATCAATATGTTGGAAATGAGGGCTGTACTTCTGTCCCTACAAGCCCTCCACAAGTTTCTCCCTCAAGGCATTATCGCTATCCACACAGACAACATGTCGGTGGTCTGGTATCTAAACAAACAAGGAGGGACCAGATCTTACCCCCTTTGCAGAGAGGCCATGAGGGTGTGGGAATGGGCAGTGGCTACCAACCGCTTCCTGGTAGCGACCCACATTCCAGGAAAATCCAATGTATTGGCAGACAGACTGAGCAGGACTATTCTCTCTCCTCACGAGTGGTCCCTGAGCGAAACAGTAGCAGCTCAGATTTTCAAAAGATGGGGAATTCCGTGCAGCGACCTGTTTGCAACACCACAAAACACAGTGCAAAGGTTCTTTTCCTTGACCCAGCGTCAGGGAGGCAGCTCTGGATGCTCTAGACCAACCTTGGCCAACAGGACTGCTTTATGCTTTCCTCCGGTTCCACTCCTCCCCAAAGTCATCCAGAAAGCTTCCCAATTGGGGTCCACAATGATTCTAATTGCTCCGTACTGGCCTCGTCAGGTATGGTTCCCCTACCTACAGAAATATACTCTGGGCGGTCCTTGGTTTTGAATCTAACTCCGGACCTTCTGGTTCATCAGTCGGGACAACAGCACCAGTCCCTTCACACTTTGAAATTAACAGCTTGGCTCCTCCACTTCCGACTTTAGTCAGAAATCACACCTTGGACCCGGAAGTTATTCATATTTTATCTTCAGCCCACAAACCCACCACTAAGAAATTGTATCACAGTAAGTGGAAGAGGTTTGCTATCTGGGCTCAACTCAGAGGCTTAGACCCTATTACTGCCCGATACCAGAGGTCTTGAAATTTTAACATCCTTGTTTAATCAAGGATCTTCAGTCTCTACTATTAAAGTCCAACTAGCAGCTATCTCCAAATTTCACGAATCCATAGACCCACCGTTGATGAGCAGCAGATTATGTAAAACTTTCATGAAAGGTGCTGTGCTTTTAAGACCCCAGTTTTTCATCCTGCGCCTCCGTGGGATCTTGATTTGGTACTTCGTGCCTTAACATCTTCCCCTTTTGAACCGGCTGCTACATGTGAGTTGAAATATCTGTCTTGGAAAACTGCCTTCTTAATTGCAATTACCTCTGCAAGAAGAGTTTCAGAACTTCAAGCCCTATCTATCAAACCACCGTACTTGATTTTTCACAAGGATAGAGTATAACTTAGGCCTAATCCATCTTTTGTTCCAAAAGTTTGTTCTAATCTCTGTCTCCAACAATCTCTAGAGCTACCAGTTTTCTTTCCAAAATTTTCAAACAAAGCGGAATACACCTTGCATACATTGGATGTTCACAGGCAATTGCGCTTCTATCTAGACAGGACTCAACAAATTCGAAAAACAGATCAATTGTTTGTGTCCTTTTCAGATAATAAACTGGGTAAAACCATCATTAAAGCTACTATTGCCAAATGGATTAGAGATTGCATAACTCAGGCTTATTCCTCTTCAAGTAAGCAACTTACAACATCTGTCAAAGCTCACTCTACTAGAGCTATGGCTACCTCTATTGCATTTCATTCCAAGCTCGCTATTTCTGAGATTTGTGCTGCGGCTACTTGGTCCAACCCGCACACTTTCATTTCCCACTATAAATTGGATGTGGCATCTAAAGGGCGAGCATCATTTGGTTCCACGGTACTCAGGAGTGTTTTCCAGTGAGCCACCCAGGATTTAGGTGCTAGGGACGCTGTCCCATCAGTCAGAATGTAGGCGAGATAGGATCACATAACATCTTTTAGTTATGTACTCACCATAACTTCAGATGTTTGGGATCCATCTCTACATTCCTAATCTACCCTCCTTCCCCTGCCTTGGAGATCAGAAGAGATTGAACGGTTTGAGTTCTACTGTTTTTATCTTGTATCATCTGTCAATGTTATATAAGCAGTGCATGCGTGTGTGCATGTATGCGAACAAACTAGATCTGGGGGACTGGTAGTGGTGCATCCTGGGATATAGTAAGCTCAGCCAATAAGAGACTTCGCTCTTTGGCATAAGCGTGCCGAGTCGGAGTCGAGGGATCGGCTCCGAACCCATCAGTCAGAATGTAGGCGAGATGGATCCCAAACATCTGAAGTTATGGTGAGTACATAACTAAAAGTTATTAGTGGTCGTACCTTCCATATGTGCGAATGGCACAGGACACATTATCTACTTATGCTGCAGATTTCAATATGGATATTTACCACGGGTGAAGTATTTAGCGCCTTTCTGAGGTGTAATAGTTAATTTGCTGTTGGGAAGGAAATGCCGTGGATATGTTTGAATATATCACAGGGTTCAGAATTATGCACTCTGGAATCAAAAAATAAAAACAAACCTTTGGAGATAGGAAAGGTTCGGAATTATGCACTTGAGAATCAAATAATAAAAAAAAACCTTCGGAGATGGGAACAGTTCGGAATTATGCACTTGGGAATCAATAAATAAAAATAACCTTCGGAGATGGGAAATTTGAAATTAATAGGTTAAATGTCGAATTTTCGAATATTGCACACAATTCGACAATATAACCATTTTCTCCTTATAATTTTCTACCATTTGATTAGATAAAATGATAGATTTACATTATGATTTTCGATTATTTGATAGTAAACCATATAAAATTCTGGTCTGCTATAAAGAATATCCTTCACCCTGGTAACCCAACAACTCACCGCTGGAGACTGCTACCCTGCTTAATAACTACTTCATAGACACTAACCACAAATTAACTCACTCTGACCATAACTCCAATCCCCCAAACACTTTCACCTCTCCTACTCATAATAATAAACATCCTTTCTCTCTTATCTTTCCTATATCAGATCTCTCCTTCATATCTGCAGATAAACTACCCCCCCTTTCTAAAACTTGCTGCTGAATTCATAGCCTTCCCTATTTCTATACTAATAAATAGACCTGTTCAAGAGGACACAGTTCCAGACATCTGGAAATGTTTCTATACTACAACACTGCACAAAGGAGGTCATTCCACAGACCCCACTAACTTTAGTCCAATAGCCATCCTATCACCACTTTCTAAAATTCTTGAAAAGTGCATCCACCCTCAACTGCTTAAGCCATAAAAACCTCTTAATCCCTAATCAACATGTCTTTCAGCCAAACCACAGTACTGCTACTGCCCTGCTATCAATTTACTCATACGCTTGCTGAGGCCAGAGATAATAATCACCTAGTGTCATGTCTCTTCCTTAACCTATCAAAAGCATTTGATACAGTGTCTCACTTGAAACTACTAACAAAACTAACAGATGTTAACCTCTCTCCTCCCACTCTGCAGTGGTGCTCCAGCTACCTTACTAATAGACTACAATCTGTACGATGGCTCACTTCTTCCTCCCCCTTCTTGCCTGTAGAAACAGGGGTCCCCCAGGGTTCTATTCTAGAACTTTTCTATTCAATATCTTTACAAATCACTTGTACTCTGCCTGTGGGCACCCGCCTCTTGTCTAATACGCAGATGACTCTACCCTTATCACAACCTCTGACAAAGTGTCACATCTTCATTCACTTACACAAAACACATTCATCACCATTGAAAAATGGCTTTATGAAAACTGGCTTATCCTAAACCCAAAAACAAACAAAACTCTTACTCTTCCTACCACAATCACTCACACCACAAACCCACCTTTTCCATCTCTTCTCTAAACAACACAGTTATCAAAATTAATCAACATACTAAACTCCTGCATACCATAATAGATGACCAACTAAAATTTGATCAGAGTATTCATCAGTGTATCAAAAACACTCATCAAAAACTGGGGTTACTGTATCGAAAGAAAAAATTCCTTACACCAGACATGAAACTTTACCTAGCTAGGGCTTTCTTCCTACCTTGCCTTCTCTATGCTGCTTCCATCCTCACAAACTTCCAATCCACCTTATTATCCCAACTCTAACAAACATATAATAAAATCGCCAAATTTGCAACAAACCAACCTAATAAGTAACACCACTGCATTGCATTAAAAAAAAACTGCAAAGGCCTGAATTCCCCCATCAAGTTTTGATCTCACAGCTACAAATCGCACACTCCATCCTACACAAACCCACTGCCTGCCCCTTCCTATCCTACATAATTTCCTTCTACACCCTTATTAGATATCTAAGAAACTCTGACCAACAACTCCTAGACATGCACAAACCCAACAAAAAGATTGGTAAACTACTTTACAACAGCAACATGTCCTTAGCCTGGAAAAAAAACATCCTAACTCTTTTAGAAACATCCCAAATACAAATCAATTTGAAAAAGCAACTAAAACGGTTTCTCTTACGCTCTTGGATCTGCCCTTGCGAGGATCCTACATGAACTCCCCCCCCTTCTCTTAGTCCTTTTCTCTCTCCCTTTAACTCACTTCTCTTCCTCTCTAATAACTCTATGGCTACCTTTCTGATGAATTTGCCTTGCTCGTAATTCTAACTAGCTTTACTCATATAGTACTGTGAGTACTATGTATCCACTACAAATGTTTATTTTATATTTGTGTGTGTGTGTGTGTGTGTGTGTGTGTGTGTGTGTGTGTGTGTATATATATATATATATATATATATATATATATATATACAAATAACCAATGCGGATATCCCAGAACAAGTATAACAAGAACACAAACCCAGTAGAAGGAGCTTAAATACCTCAAGTAATAGACAAGCGTAATGGCTCATAAACAAGTATGAGCCCAAAGTCCAAACTGTCTGCTGTTCCCAGCCAAATGTGAAAGTAAAACAGTTCTCGTTCCTTCAGGGATCTAGGATATAGCAGCTCTCCAGTAAATAAAGTAAACCATCCACAAAGTTCTCTCCTTACGCAAAAAAGTCAATCGACTCCACCAATGTAAAGTAAAAACGTATTTAATCACAAAATAAGCGCTTTCGCGGTGTGCAGCACCGCTTCATCAGATACACAAAAGAATAAAAGCAAGCCATTTAAATATTACACGTACAATCAAAAACACCAATCATTTGTCTTTTTCAAATACAAAAGTAAAATGTCTCACCAATGGTAGAAAATATCTCAGCATATCCCCTTACTTGCTGGCGACTGAAAAACAGCGTCATGCAATGCGCGCAGATTAAAAATCAGCGTTTCCAAGGTAACGGGCGCTAGAGATACGTAAACATAATACACTATTGGAATCTATCCTGGCAAGATATTCGGCATGCTAATATACTAGATGCCGAAAACTCAATTATATAAACTCCTTTGTACAGACTGTATAATAAGCATTTTAAAAGTTATAATGCTTAAAAACCAAAAGAACGCTGTCCTATAAATTGAAATAACTAAAATAGAACTATAATACTGATATAATACACAGGGACACTAATGATGAAAATAGTATATCTCCCTTGTATTATAGAACCTAAATAACTATTAAAACAAACATATAAACAGCTAAGAATTGTCTAGCTAATCTAATATGAGCACTAGCTGTCTAACTATAAATCTATACAATGTGTCACAATCTGTCCACAACCTATGGAATTACTAAAATATGACAAGCCTATAAAATGTGGAAAGTCTACCTAATCGGGTAAAAAGGGAGCTGAACACTAACTATACAACTCAAATCTATACATCTACTGGTTGCATCGAAGACAACCAATATCTATAAGTGATGGTCTATGACTAATATGTGGAAAAGTACATAAATGACAAATTTATAATAAAAAATTCTATATAAGACTATAGTAAAAATATATAAACGAGGATATAGTAAGGGGCCAATTAACGTAGGCTCCTTCCTTTGAGGTAGGGTTTAATAGAGACCATTTCATTCAACCCTCGACCCCTATGTGCACCTAACCTCAAAATCCATCGTAGTTCTGCTTCTTCTGTCTTATTATAAATGTCGCCTAACCGAGTAGATGGGTTCTCTACATGGAGAACCTGAAACAGAAACTCATGAGTGTCTCCTTCACATAACATATGCTTTGCTATTGCACTACTCCCATCGTTCCTGTGAAAGCAATAATAATGGTCCCTAATACGTTCCTTGAGTGAGCGATTCGATTTGCCAACATAGTACTGAAAGCATGTTACACAGTGGGCTACATATACTATGTTGCGTCTAAAGTAGTGGGACTCATCTATATAACGACACTGGGGGCATGCTCCACATTTGACCGTTCTTTCAAAGCCTGTGTGGGGTGTATATGAATTGGACCCATAACATAAAATTTGTTTTAGACTGGACATGTTACTGTAGGTATATCTAGGCAAAGGACTCACAACATCCCTTGTTTTATCATCACTAGATAGAATATTCCAGTTATTTAAAATCACCCTCTGCAGAACAGTGGTATTGTTACTAAGTGGTATTATTAAATGCTCAAAATTGGGTCTAATTTTCTTCTCCACTTTACTATTATGATGGTCTGAGAAAAAAGGTTGTGCTCTACTTCTTCTGAGCTCATCCATGTTGGAATATACTTGTTGTACCTCATTAGTTTCATAGCCCCTATTCACAAGGCCTTCTCTCAAGGTTGCTAATTCATCTTTAAAGAGTGTATCAGTACTGGACAGGCGAGATAAACGCATAGCCTGTCCTTTGATAACATTCTTATAAATCTGGGGGGGATGCATACTCTTTCTATGCAAAAAGGAAGGTTTGTAACAAGGCTTCCTATAAATACGTGTACCAATCACTTCACCCTCCCTAAAAACTAGAACATCCAAAAACTCAAGTGCTTGCCAAGAATATTTTAGTGTAAACTTGATAAAATTGGTTGCATTATTGAGCCTAGAGTGAAAATCCATCAAAGATTCGATCGACCCTGCCCACAGAAAAAAGAGATCATCTACAAATCTCTTGAAAAATTTTATCTGTGCAGTACCCAAAATGTATCTTGATTCAAATTCAGCCATGACCAGGTTGGCGTAGCTGTTTGCACAGCTTGTGCCCATTGCTACGCCACTCCTTTGTCTATAGCAGCTGTTATTGAATAGGAAAACATTATTTTCTAATACAATTTCAATCAAGAAACAGAGAAAATCCACTTTAGCCTCTGTATAATCTGATGTTCTCATCAAAAAAGATTTCAAGTATGCCAATCCCTGCTCATTCGGGATACAGGTGAACAACGAGACCACATCCATTGTTACAAACAAAACCCTATTCGATATCAAAGAATCTCTTGTTACAGAATATAAACTTCTCAAAAAGTGTTCTGTATCCCGTAACACTGGTTCATGTTGCATTAAACACCTTTTTAGCTGGTCATCCAGGTATATAGAGACAGGTTCCGTAATCCACCCTGCCCCCGAAACTATAGGCCTGAACTCAGGTTGTTGAAGATTTTTGTGTATTTTAGGTAATCCACTGAAAGTGGGAATCAATGGAAAGTCAACTTTGAAATACTGAAACAAATCATCAGTCATAAGCCCTAGATGTTTACATTCAGACAATGCTTCTGTGACTCTATGCTGGATGTTACAGACATCTTCGACAGAAATAAGACAGAAGAAGCAGAACTACGATGGATTTTGAGGGTTAGGTGCACATAGGGGTCGAGGCTTGAATGAAACGGTCTCTATTAAACCCTACCTCAAAGGAAGGAGCCTACGTTAATTGGCCCCTTACTATATCCTCGTTTATATATTTTTACTATAGTCTTATATAGAATTTTTTATTATAAATTTGTCATTTATGTACTTTTCCACGTATTAGTCATAGACCATCACTTATAGATATTGGTGGTCTTTGATGCAACCAGTAGATGTATAGATTTGAGTTGTATAGTTAGTGTTCAGCTCCCTTTTTACCCGATTAGGTAGACTTTCCACATTTTATAGGCTTGTCCTATTTTAGTAATTCCATAGGTTGTGGACAGATTGTGACACATTGTATAGATTTATAGTTAGACAGCTAGTGCTCATATTAGATTAGCTAGACAATTCTTAGCTGTTTATATGTTTGTTTTAATAGTTATTTAGGTTCTATAATACAAGGGAGATATACTATTTTCATCATTAGTGTCCCTGTGTATTATATCAGTATTATAGTTCTATTTTAGTCATTTCAATTTATAGGACAGCGTTCTTTTGGTTTTTAAGCATTATAACTTTTAAAATGCTTATTATACAGTCTGTACAAAGGAGTTTATATAATTGAGTTTTCGGCATCTAGTATATTAGCATGCCGAATATCTTGCCAGGATAGATTCCAATAGTGTATTATGTTTACGTATCTCTAGCGCCCGTTACCTTGGAAACGCTGATTTTTAATCTGCGCGCATTGCATGGCGCTGTTTTTCAGTCGCCAGCAAGTAAGGGGATATGCTGAGATATTTTCTACCATTGGTGAGACATTTTACTTTTATATTTGAAAAAGACAAATGATTGGTGTTTTTGATTGTACGTGTAATATTTAAATGGCTTGCTTTTATTCTTTTGTGTATCTGATGAAGCGGTGCTGCACACCGCGAAAGCACTTATTTTGTGATTAAATACGTTTTTACTTTACATTGGTGGAGTCGATTGACTTTTTTGCGTAAGGAGAGAACTTTGTGGATGGTTTACTTTATTTACTGGAGAGCTGCTATATCCTAGATCCCTGAAGGAACGGGAACTGTTTTACTTTCACATTTGGCTGGGAACAGCAGACAGTTTGGACTTTGGGCTCATACTTGTTTATGAGCCATTACGCTTGTCTATTACTTGAGGTATTTAAGCTTCTTCTACTGGGTTCGTGTTCTTGTTATATATATGCACGCACACACACACACACACACACACACACACATATATATATATATATATATATATATATATATATATATACATACATACATATATACATATACTATGTATTCCATGCCTCATCTGTTAATAAATATTGTACCTATTTGATAGTGCCAGTTACTGTCAAATTGTGCATTTGCTAGATTCTGTCAAATTTATCTCATTCTGTTTGTTTACGGTAACTCTATTTTGCTTAACTTTTTGTGCATATTCCTTGTTTTACTATATTGTATAACTTAAAGTACAGTTTTATATGCTCTGTGGCATTAACTCTCTGGAGCCTTTCTACTCAGGTCTCCACTGAAAATGGGCTTCTAGCTCAGTTGGACCAACCCAGTTAAATGTCAAATATTTTTTTTTTAAATGTAGATATGTATCTATGTGTGTGTGCATGTTTGCAAGTACAGTCTCACTCACACACAATGTATCTTCTAAAATCCTCTATATCTCAAACTCACACACACATACACACCTCATACCTATACATACAAGTGGGATATTGCAATGCCTACATAAAGTATTTATTAAGATGAGGGCTCAGCACAAACACAGACTAAAACATATACACACACTGTACCCTCAACCTATTAGTGCAAAAAATCTAGACAAAGACAAATAATGAGGGGACAAAGGCCCAAAAACAGGGACACATTTTACATTTGCTAGAATAATAAGATTTGTGTTAGTTTGTATTTTCTGAAGTGCAAGAAGTCTGAAACTCTTCAATCTGCTGTGATTCACCAAACAACCACTAATTTTATGAGGAACAGACCAAAAAATGTTGGAAAAATCTGGACATTCTGTGAAAATATGGACATACACACTGCAAATAGTCTTTAAAATCATTTAAGTAGTCTTAGTATTAATTATGACTGGATAAATTATTTCAAAGAATGCTTGTAGCTACAAGAACTGATTGATATTCTCACCCTATAATCCAAATCACACCACTAACTGAAGGGATAGCATGTAATTAGCAGCAACTAAGATCACAGCTGCAAACATAATTCCTAAGACTGCTTGTAGGAACTGACTGGCACCTCTTCTACATTGTTTATTGCGCCTCCTAACACCTTGCACCCTAGGCACCTGCCCTTTTGCACAACCCTTGATATGGCTTTGGCTCAATTTAACTTACCTTGGTAAGGCTCCTTGAAATTGATTAAACCTGTTAATTGTATAAATTATTACTTTTTAAATGTTAAATAATAATGTAAATATATAAAGTAAATGTGCTTATGGCCCCACTAGAGAGGTGGACCCTTGCCCAGAGAAGTATAGGCAAAGCCTGGGACCCACACGTTGGTTTGAGAGGCTCCACTGTTTCCCACATTAGCTTATTTACTTGGCTGGTCTGACTGACTTCATGTCCTGCCCTCTGTGCAGATCTGCATTTAACAGGCATTTTAATTGGCAGTTAATTATTTGTTTAACAAGTTCCAATAAATGCATAGCAGCAATTATTTACTTATTTATTTAGTACTTTATTGAATATGCGCATGTTTACTTCCATCTTAAGGCACCAGCAGGGTAATGTTTTCCATTTGAAGTAAATATCTGAGTCTCCAAAAATACACATTATATTGTGTTCTGCCTTTCGACTACAATTTTCTATGTGTTACATAGTATGACTTTTTATAGAATATCCCCTCCCAAGTCATTGTTTCTGGTGAAGAATATAGGTTGTAGGTGCCATCTCCCAAATGACACTTCTGTTGTAGGGAACTCGGATACAGGACTCCAGTTGGAATGTAAATATCAACCAGTAGGAACATCTGACATTCAATCAAGTAATGCACAAATATTAAAATGAGTGAAATCTGAGTAACTGGGCATGATACCTAAAACTGAAGAGTATTATTATAATCTCCCCCTGGTTTACAGTAAAACTGGCAAAAAGATTAAAAGATATTGTGGACATCCCAGGAATTGTACGACATTGTCTACAACCTGCTTTTGGTATGACAAAAATGGACAGACACAGTGAAATCACTTCATAATCCCAGACCCCACACACAGTTTCCAGAATTCACATTCTCACGTCCCTGACCACTTGGTCAGAATAACTGTGCAGAGCTAATATTAATGTGTCAGCTTTCCTCACAGAGAAATAAACCAACTGGCGGATGTACTACTAAGTAAGACAATTTAATTCCATACCAGTCTGGTGCAGATTGTACTCGGGGCCAATTAAGGTTTCAAGCATGTCCCTTGTAAATATTGTCAATAGGTGAGGCACATTAAAAGTAATCAAAATAGTATCTTAGACTAGGAATCTTTGATAATGTGCTTATCTTTTTCCATCACTACTGCATCAAATGAGGTACTCTCTAAACTGTACTGCTTTGGCATGCTAAAACCAGTACTGCAAAAAAAAAAAAGAAAGAAAAAATGATCTTAGGGTCAAATTCCTCATTCACACAAAAGTAGCAGATTCATGTTGAACTAACTTTCAGAGTCTTCAAAGATGTTTTAAATTTTGTCTGACAAAGATAATTCGATTTTTTTCTCTCAAATCCTAAATCAAAGCTGTCACCAAATGCACCTAACTCAACTGCAATGGAGATACAGTCAGAGGAGCAATTGAGCATCATTATATTAATCACCTGACTGTAACCTCCATTTTCATCTCCAATATGTTAGGTGCTTTTGGTGACAGCTTCCATCTAAGATACACTGTGAGCAAAAGAAAATATATATTACACTGAAAGTTGAAACCAAAAAATGTACTTTTCTGTGGTACATTTTCCATTTTCAACAAAACATAGTGCATTTCTTTTTCCACAGCTCATTGAGAATTTCACTGAAATGGTAAAAAAAAAAGTTGAAACTGGAAAAAGTACTGTTTCAGTGGTACATTTTCCGATTTCAAAAACAAGGGTTTAATAAAGGAGGGGCACATGCCCCTGCATCCATGCCTAACTCCGCCATTGCTAACACACATCTGTGTACATCTTCAAATACTGAAGTTTTACCCTACTAATAGGAACAAATTTCCCAAACTGACAGCCACACACACAGTCTTGAGTTAACTTAAAAAAGGTTATCCATGCTAAGATGCATGGTGCAGCCTATGCTTCTACTAACTGCTGTTTGGTTTTGTCTAATCTTTATAGAGCTCCCAGCTGAGAAAGCACTTGAATACTTTCAGAGAACTTTATCTCCTAACCAATTTCTGTTTATCAGATTGTCTCATTGAAAACATGAGGACCAGCTACAGAATTTCTACTAAGCATACATTTATTTACTTGAAAAAGCCTTATAATATTCAATATTCTTTTTCATTTAGTTTCTTTCTCTTAAAACTTACTAGATCAAGCTAAGGGCCTTAATCCAGTCATCTCCCCATGCAAGAATGAGAAAAAGCACATTATTTTTTCTTTTGTCATGCTCTTTTAACTAGACTTTTTTTTGTCATGCTCTTTTAACTAGACTTTTTTTTTTACAATGCAGTGCCTACATTTCTTAAATCTGAACAAGAAGAAAAAAGAAGGGCAAACGAAAAAGAAAAAAAACAGGAGCATCTGTTTGCAGTAGTATCCCCATTAAACTTAAAACAGCTGAGAAAACTTTACTATGTAGCATGCAAAAAAAACATACACTATAAAATAGTACTATTAAGAAAAAAATTGTTGTACTTACAGTTAACTTTCATCCTCCTCTTCCCTTCCCCTAAGTATTTTCCAAACATTAATGACACGAAATAGGGCATATACTTAGAGTCCACCACAAGTCCAACAAAATCGAAAAAAAGTCTAATATGTCCATATTTTCTTGTTCTGTCATATTTCACAGATATAACAATTGCGTTGTAATCAAACATGTTGTCAATTTCCAAGTTACTGGTTTTATTCCTGTTATCTCCATCCCCCAGATCCTGTCTCTGCTTCATTTCCAATGTACTGTCTGTTCTTCTAGTCAGCTCTGATGCTCTCTTCCTTCCCTTCAGCATTTTCCATTGAAACATTGGAAAAGATTTCAGTGGCACAGTCTCTCTGTGGTCTCTATTACCAGAAGAACAAGAAGCAGAATCTCCTTCTGTTTCACAGATAACTTTTTGTTGGACAAACTTTTATAATTTTCCTTAGCATGTACTTCTTCAAAAAATTATGTCCCTCCAGGGAAGAATATTTTGAAGATAGCTGAGTACAGCAATTGAAATATCATGCCTGCTTCTTGACATTTCCTGAATAGTGGAATACATTTACTCCTCTTCTGTCTGGTGTACAATGAGTGATCATTCTTCACAAACACTTTGCTCTCTTCCACTTTTAGTTCTTTGTCCTTCTGCCAGTTTTGTCAGAATCGGCTCCATCTGCTGGTAGGATTACATATTAATTATTAAAGGTCTAGGTTGCTTTCTCATAGCATACACACAATGTGCCCTTTCAATTAACAACTCCTGCTGTGAATACCAGGAATACCAGTCCAGTTACTTGTTTATGCCTTCATCAAATTATTACAGTCTGTTCCTTCCATCTTCTCTGTTACAGCTGAAAATCTCAGGTTTTCCTTTCATGCTGTGTCCTCTAATTCTGTTATTTTTTGAGAAACCTCTTCTTGAGCAGTCTCATATTCAGCCAGCCTTTTCTTCATTTCAGCCTCTGATTTTTGCAGTTTTCTAACCTCATCTGAATATCTGCTTAAAGCTTCTTTCACTTTTCCAGCTTTTGTTATTTGATTTGATTTACTCTATAAATGTTTTGTTTATTTTAAACAGGGCTGTGTGCAGTTGTCTTATGCTTTCCTCTAGGTTACTGGAATGTCTGAAGCTTGCACTGCTTTTTGCTGAACAACTGCAATACTTTTCTAAGTCAGTGATTTTTCCTCACCTTTTTAACTGATTTTCCTTCAGGTCCTTTATATTTTTTTTCCTGGCATCCAGGCAGTGCACTTACTAGCCGGTTACCAAAATTTACCCAGAAACACAAAAGTCCACTGGTTTTCTCTGATGAGTTTCTGTTTTCACACTGGGAGAGCTAAAATTAAGCTGTTACTCAGTGTGCAGCCATCTTAGCAGTCCAAAAGGCAGAGATTTTGTCTCAATTTTTGGTTGTGTGCATAATATGAATTCAACGCGAGGTTTATGACAATGAAAAATAAAATCATCTTTCTTCTATGACTGCCCCTTTTTGATGTCTCCCTCTCCAAGAGACGCTTGCTACTGAAACTAGTCACATACAGAATATAGATACTGAAAGGCAAATACTCAGTGGAGACTGTTGATTGCCCCATGTGGTGATATAGGATGCAGTGCAGCAGCAGCAGAAGCTAGTGAATCGAAAATGAATGGGAAGCTGTCTAGTAGGAAGGGGATGATCACCCCCAGGCACAGGGGGAACACACAAAATTATGTTCTTATAACATTTCAGACCAGGACACCTGGGCAGTCAGATTTGTGTACTACATTGTATAACCTAATAACACTTAGGTCAAGCAGATAGCACAATCTTAAATGCAAGCATGTCTATATGAACAACTATGAAACATTGTTTCTAGTTCCAAATTCAGTAAAACAGATTAGTGATATGGTTCAGTCATATATTGAGTTTGTCAGCCTGTAAAAATGCCACCTGTATGCTCATTGTGAACAGTATGACAAAAAACTATCAGTCATATGGCTGTATAGTCCCATGGGAATATAACATTTTATAATTTTTAGTTTGTGTTTGGCAGCCACGGTGGTGCAGTGGTTAGCATTGCCACCTCACAGCAAGAGGTTCTCCGGTTCGATTCTCGGTTGGGGTGCCTTCTGTGTGGAGTCTGCATGTCCTCCCTGTGGTCACGTGGGTTTCCTCCGGGTGCTCCAGTTTCCTCCCACATCCCAAAGACATGCTGTAGGTGGAGTGTACACTCTAAATTGGCCCTAGGTGTGAGTACATGCATGTGTGTGCCTTATGTGGAAGGTTGGGCGCTGGGCTGGCAACTCGACACCGTAAAACTCCACTGCCAATCATGAGCAGACAAGTGATTCACTGTGGCGACCCCTAATCGGGAAAAGCCGAAAGAAGAAGTTTGTGTTTTTATTGTTCATGTTCTTTATGTGTTGAATGGATGATGAAGTGAGCTGAGAATGTAACATATTGGATTAGATTTTATATTAGTCTGAACTGCAGTTCACTGCTGTTGCATCCAGACTGGTTGCATTGTCGTCTGTAGTTTACATACATTACAAGAAATGGTAAGATGCTGCAAATGGGATGAAGGAACACTTTTTCACTTTCAAAAGTAACTTTTGTGGGGTCAAGTCCCTCAGCTCCTATTTGCATATTATGTGACTCTGAATAAGTCATTTAAGCAGACATTTTTCCTTTGTTGCTCCAGTGGGGTTACCAGTTTAAAATAAATTAAATAAAAATTCTGTTTCACATTTCTCTGTAGTTGTGTGATCATGGAGCTAGTATGTTATGTAAAAGAGGTGTGGGACTGGTGGTTCCTTCCTTGCAAAACTTTTTTCATGATTTCTTTCAATTAATATTTGTGAACATTAATGTTATTTTGTCAGTGTTTGCAAAAATTTTTGTCAAGGGTTTTTTGGCGTGACTGCAAGATCTACTGGTGGTACTAGCAATGTATGACCATATCCCAAAAAATGAAAATTCTTAGCAAATCTGATGACAACAAGCTCCATCTTCAGGACATACTTCATATGTAATGATAACTCAGTATAGATATATTGTGGAAATGAACTGCTTTTCCCATCCTGAAAAGTAGTCATGTAGCAGTCATAATGAACACTGAGTATAACACTGCAGTCACACTGTGACTGATAAATGTCTGTAAACCTCTGCATTAGTTACATTGTTATTTTCTTACACAGTTGCATAAAGTGTCTTTTAAGATGCCATATGTCAGCTGAGAGTGTTCTTAACAATTCTTCTAGGGTGCTAAGGTACAAAATGCACCTAAGACTGCTAGTCCACCTGAGGAACTTAAAGACAGATCATTGTTGATTTAATGCAATCACACTGTTCTCCAGTATAAGGAATTTTGGACAACTCATGTTTCCATTGACAAATCAATTCCTAAATATAGGTATATAGGGGAACCTAACTGCTATATTCGTTGACATGCGAATCATTGAACTCACTGCATCAAAGCACCTAAACATCACCCTTGCATCCCTACAGGGTAAACCAAAAATCTGACCATCTCTCATCTGCACTCAATAAGCCTAAATACTAATATCCACACTACTCCAAGCTGCCTTGCCTAATACCCCTAGACACTACCTCATTTCAATTAATCCCTAACAACTAGCACTAGCTCTAGACCCATCCAATCTTCCTCTCTTCCTAACTTACAGCATCTATCCATCTAATCTTATCTGGATCTATTCTACTAGTCAAATTTCTACTATTGCTTGCATAGTAACTAAACTGATGTCCAAATATGATTCAACATGGATGTTAAAGAATATCAGTTTTCATTTACTTCAGAAACATACTCAATTGAATGTTTTATGTAAGCTACGTTGAACTTTGTTTCCCTCTACTAATACCAACAATCAAATGTTTTAATTTTCATTTACTCCAGAAACATACGTCAGCGAACATTTAATGTAAGCCACTTTGAATTTTATTTCTCTGTACTAATATGAAAAATCATATGTTCATCTAAACTAAATTGTAAATGTGCCGCTATCTCAGTCTGTTTTTTTATATTTGGAACATTTCTTCCCAGGCCACCACCGAAATGAGGTTACTTTAAACCCAGTCTGACTCCCCCATAAGCAAAGACAAATAATAAATAAATATTACTAATATATACAAACTTAGAGATTGCACTAAAGTGGAAAAAGGGCATGTTCCCATTCTCCACTTTACTGCGATCTTTTACTACAAAAAAGGTATTTGCCATCTAACTTCACCAGCTAAAACACAGTCAATGATTCATACACACAGAGAAAAGTATATGCATCTGTATCTATGTCCATATATATGGATATGTATGCCTGTGTGTGTGTATGTAATATATATATATATATATATATATATATATATATATATATATATATATATATATCCTTTTTATGCCATGAGAACAAGATATATTGGGGACATATGTTATTTTCTTCACTTTGGAGAGAAGTTCTATACCCACCCTGCTGCAGAATGCAAGCCTATTATAACACTGGAATGTCTTTAAAAACCCTGCATTTGTTCCCTGTGTTAAAAAAGCTATGTCAGTCCTGCTTTGAGAGTTATTAAAACCCACAAAGAATTATAAGAACTCTGAAGTAAGATATTCACATAAGATTAAAATTCTACCCATAGGGATTTCTCTACAGCTTAGTGCTGAATTTGTTTTAGTCTTGAAAATATAAGATGACAAAAGTTCTCTTTTATCTGGAGATGTATATAGGATTTTTACTTCTGATGTGAAGACAGTAGATATAGAGTTAAACTGGGTATAATGTCACATGCCAGACTGTCATTGTTCAATGTCTAAGATACAGTATCTCAGTAGTCTTTTAAATGATCTTGATAAAATTGGCAGGTAGTAATACTTGGAGTCTGGAGTACAAAATGCAGCTAAGACTGCCATTCTGATGTTGGGTATTTAAATCCAGCAAATTACTGCGTTTGACCACATGAAGTTACCTCTTGGAATAAAGTTTTGCTTATAGCATGATTTCAGTGATGAAAGGTTTTTTTTACAAAATGCATACCATTTTTACTTGTAATATAACGACACCTCAGTACAGACATATTCTGGACATATGCTGCATGTGTAACCTGAAAGCATTCATATGCTTGCATTGTACAGGAAACTGAATTTAAGGCAACATGTCAGATGGTAATAATGAAATACCAGTAAAACACCCCTTATGGTACTTCTGGATTAAATACCATTTGTAAGTCCTAGTTTGAGAATTCTTAATGAAACTTTCAGGGATTTATAATATGATACTTGTGTAGAAAATGTACATAGGACTACCATTATGTCCTTCAAATAGACCTCAGGGTGGAGGATACACTTAGAAATATTATCCTACCTTTAGAGGTTTAACTACAACTAAATGCTGAAGTCAACCCACTGAATTTTCACATTCTCTACAGGGATTATTGATCTTAACATGTTTAGAATGACAAAGTTGCCTCCTCTGGAGGAATATATAATGAAAGCTAATTATAGATGTATTCCAGATATGTGCTACATTCCTTACCCTGGAATGATTTCACAATATAAACCAAACATTATGCAGCATACCAGTTTTTACTATGACGGCATATGCCTGCAAGTAATAGGGTCTCAATCCATCTATGAGAGTTCTTGATAAAAGTTTCAGATGGTTATACTTAGATATAAAATTTGTCTTGACTGATATTTTACCATTAAGGTTTTATATGCAGCTGAATGTTAAATCTGTCTCCATATTGTCCCTTCAGTACAGGATCACCCATTAGCAACAGTTGAAAAAATAGATGTGAGAAAACAAGATAGAGTAGTTCATGAAAAGATGACAAAAGTAGCACTGATCATTGAAATTGCAACACCCAGTGACTACAGTGTTTTACGTACAGGGAGACAGAGTCATAAAATACCAGGATTTACAGGCAGAAAGGAGGGCAGTGTGGAAGAAGGATATCCAGAAAGTTTCAGTAGTAGTTGGAGCAATTGGTCTAATTAAAAGAATTTGCAATCATGCTTAGATATATTACCGATGCATGTAACTCCATATGAATTGCAGGAGGAGTCAATTCTGGGCACATTGCAGGTGCTGTGAAGAGCACTTCTGGCTAACATGAAAGATTGAAACAATACTAATTTCATAAACTTTAATCATACTTTGACTTAGGAATGGGGTCCATTCCTGTCATGGTATTAGAAACCCAAATTACTTTGAGAAACAAAACTGTAGTTTTGATTGTGGTATGTTTTCAGTGATGAAAAACATTCCATATTTTGGAGAAATGTATATGTTTTTCCCTTTTGCAATGACAAGTCATAGATATATTCTAGATGCAGACTTCATTCCCCACCCTGAAAAGAAGTTTTATGTATCCACTAGATGAAAAGTGAGCGTGATGTAACTTGGCAGACTGGCATATTCATATGCCATATATATAGGTCTTTTGGTTGTGGTGCCTGTATATACATTATGTTTTTAAGCAGTTTGCTATTTTCTGATAATTTATGGGGTGAAAGATCTGAGTATTCTATTACAAACTCTTCTTATGTTATACGTTGTAGGTGCAGAGGCAATGAAACCACTCTGTGGTGCTTTTGAGAGAGCCAGTTCTCATTTCCTGGTAGTGGTTTGTTTCTTCTGTGGGAACAATTTATATA